>NC_064809.1:31968160-32268160 GCF_023721935.1 Panthera uncia
TCTCTCTCTCTCTCCCTCTACCCTCATCCCACACTTGCATGCACTCTTTCTCTCTCAAATTAAAATATAAATAAATAAAATTGACTAAATCTATAGATTAAGTTAGACAGAACTGACAGTTTGACAATACTGAGTCTTCCTAATCATAAACATGGAATATCACTCCATTATTTAGTTCCTCTGGTTTTGTTTATCAGAGTTTTGTAGTTTTTGTTATACAGATCTTGTATATATTGTGCAAGATTTATTTATACCTAAATATTTCATCTTTGGAGATGCTGATGTAAATGGTATTGTTTTTTAATTTCAAATTCCACCTGTTCATTATTGATATGTAGGAAAGCAATTGAATTTTGTATATTAACCTTGTATCCTGAAATCTTGGTATAATTGCTTATTAGTTCCGGGAGTTTTTTGGTCAATTCTTTCAGATATTCTACATAGACAATCATGTCATCTGCAGAGACTGTTTTCTATCTTCCTTCTGAGTTAATATACCTTTTATTTCCTTTTCTTGTCTTATTGCATTAGGTAGAATTGAAGAATGATGTTGAAAAGGAGTGGTAAGAGGGCACATCCTTGCCTTATACCTGATCTTAATGGAAACACTTTAAGTTTCTCATGATTATGATGTTAGCTGTAGGTTTTTTGTAGATAGTTTTTATCAAGTTGAAAAAGTTACACTGTACTCCTAGCTTCCTGATAGTTTTTATTATGAATGGGTGTTTTTTTTTAGTCTGTTGGTATGATAGGTTACATTAACTGATATTTGAATGTTGAACCAGCATTGCATACCTAGGCTATATTTGCTTTGGGCATATAATTTGTTTTTTGGTATATAATTCTTTTTATATATTGTTGGATTTAACTTGCTAATATTTTGTTAAGGATATTTTCATCTATGTTCACAAGAGGTATTGATCTATAGTTTCCTTTTCTTGTAATGTTTCTGGTTGATTTTGTTATTAGGGTAATGTTGGCCTCATAGAATGAGTGAGGAAGTATTCCTTCTGCTTCTTTTTAGAAGAATTTAGAAGAATTTAGAAGAATTTCTTCTAAAAATCTTTTAGAAGAAATTATAGAGAACTGGTAAAATTTCTCCCTTACATTTTTGGTAGAATTCACCAGTGAACCCACATGGGACTGGTGCTTTCTTTTTTGGAAGTTTATTAATATAGATTCAATTTTTTTAACAGATATAGGCCTATTCAGATCTTCTTTTATATAGTTTTGGCCAATTGTGTCCTGCAAGAAATTTGTCTATTTCACATTGTTTGTCAAATTTGTGGGCATAGCATTGATCATAGTATTCCTTTACTATCCTTTTAATTTCCATGGTGTTTATGGTGATGTCCCCTCTTTCATTTCTGATTTTAGTGATTTGTATCTTATTTTTTTCCTTATATAGCCTAGCTAGAGGCTTTTCAATTTATTTGATATTTCCAAAGAACCAACTTTTGGAAATTTCTTAATTTCATTGATTTCTGCTCTGATTCTTATTATTTTTTCACTATTATTTTAAACTTTATCTGTATTTAATTAGATTTTTTTCCTTTCACTGATTGCTACTAAGCATTTCTCATTATTGCTGTGCCTTTTGCAATTTGATTATGATGGGAATTGGTATAGTTTTTACTTTTTTTTCACTTTGGGTTTACATTTTTATCAAATTTTGAGGTTACACTTTTTAATCAAATCCTTTAAATTATTTGTCTCTTCACTCTTTCACCTGTCCTCAGGAACCATATATGAGGCCACTTGATGTTGTCCTAAATATCATTACTGCTCTGTTCTTATATTTTCAGATTTTTTGTTAATGTGTTTGATTTTAGATAGTTTTCTTTTTTGCTATCTTCAAAGTCACTGATTTTTTCTTCTTTAGTGTTTAATATGTTGTTACTCCCATCCAATGATTTTTCACTCCAAATATTTTGGTTTTCATCTCTACAAGTTTCATTTGGGTATTATTTATATTATCTATTTTTCTCCTTGCCATGTATGTTTCTCTCTACCTTTTTGAGCATTCAGAATATGTTTTTAATAGCTATGCTAATCCTTTTGTCACATGTATATTTTTCTGGTCTGTTGATTATTGTTATTATTGAAATTATCACTTGAAATTATTATTATGATTAGTTGATTTTTTCACTTTCTGATTATCTTTCTGCTTATTTGCATGCCTGGCAAGTTTTGGTTGGGTTTTGGTAAATGTTGGATATTTTTCTGTATTCCTTTAACTATTTGGGGGCTTTGTTCTGGGACCTGCTTTTGATAGTCGGGACAATTTTATTTTTTGAAAAATTGTTTTTAAGCACTTTTAAGGTAAGTCCAGAGTAACCTTTTGTCTGGGACTAATTTGTTGTCTTTATCAAGGCAATACTGTTTTTCAGAATTTACTTGATGGCCCATCTATTATACAGCTTTTCACTATGACTGATACAAATGTAAACCATTCCTGGCTCTATGTGTACTCCAGGTATTATTCTATCTACCTTTTTGGTGCTTTCCTTTATGACTTCAATAATTTCTCTACATGTATGTGTAGATAGTACCAAGCCAATGACTCAAGTGGACCCCTCTCAGATACTTGGAGCTTTCATTTTATGTATCTCTCACCTCTTTGTTACTCTACTATGTAAATTCTGTCTACCTTAGCCTCCCCAAATTCTGAACACTGTTTCCTCCAATTAGTGAGACTGATAGACTTTGTTTTGATTCTCCTCTTTTGCAATGACAGCTGGCAACTCTCCAGGCAGTGAGCTGGGGCATTTCCAAGATTCATCTCATTTGTTTTCTTTCATTCAGGGATCACTGTCCTGCACTCCTCTTGCCCAATGTTTGAAAACTGTTGTTTTATACATTTTTTGTCTAGTTTTCTATTTGGTTAAGGCAGGATAGTAAGTCTGGTCCTGTTATTCCATCATGGCCTTAAGCGAAGTGCTATTACTCCGCATCTTAATGCTCATTCTTCCGTTCTTCCATGCTTCCAGTGCTCTATATGTAAGAAGACACATATTTTTTTTCACATTAGGATAATACTGTATTTTCCATCCACTTAAGAATTATGAGAATTTGTACATGTTATTACTTATTCTTACAGGATTTTTTTTTCGTTCTGATGAACATCTCTTTTGTTGGCTGTGCATCTTAAATTCTCTGGAATATATAGGAGCATCCTGTCCTTTCTGTTAATCCTGCTCTCTCCTTCCTCTCTCACAACACTTATTCTTGTTACATCAAAGAATGTAGATTTAATCAGGGATTTCTGCTAGGCAATACAATGGATATGTTATGCTAACAGTATATCAATAGTGCCCTATATCTTTGTTAGTTTTAGCTCTTTATCAAGATGCTTCCAAATTTTGACTTCAGAACAATAAGGTAGATGCTACTTTCCATAAATTGCAGTTGAGGAGATTAAGATTCAATGAACTTAAGTTGAGAGGCAGTATAGTGGTGTGAGAGTTTGGACTCTGTTGTCTGAGTCTTCCTTGCTTTGAATTCCACTTCTGCTACTTATTGGCTTTGCAACTGTCTGCAACTTATTTAACCATTTTGTGCTTTAGTTTTTTGATCTATAAAATGAAGCTAATAATAATGTTTATGTCATAGGTTTTTTTTGTTTTGAGTACTGATGACTTTACACATGTTAAATTATTAGAGCAGTGCCTAAAGCACATTAGCTCCTCAACAAATGCTTATTATTAATTGACTCCTCCAGGGTCAGGCATGGAATAAACATCGTTTGAAGTTCAACCTTATTCTTCTAACTTGAAGTATACACTTTCCCCTTTATATGAAGTTGATGTGACTATATAAATTATGATTATTAAAATCTTGATGAATTTTTAAAATTTCCTTCTTGGTTGCTAAACTCATAAATTCAGTTTAAGCTTCAAGTCAGACTGTATAATTCTGAGTTATACTCTGATGAGAGATTCCTTGTATACCACTCCATTAAAAATTTCTGAAATAATTTGTATTTTTGTTGTCCTAAGGATACCAAATATTTCTTTGAATGTCTTTGATACCAAACTAATTCCATTTTATCTCATCATGGCTGAGAAACTCATTGTATATCACTAGAAATACAACTCTCACACTTCCTTGTAGAAATTAATGTTTAGTGTATAGACTTGGTAAGGGAAATGATGTCAAAACAGGATGAATTTGAGAGTTCTAGTATCTCTGGGTTTTCATGATACCTCTCTCTTTCTTTTATTAAGAACGGGCAAGGGGCGCCTGGGTGGCTCAGTCGGTTAAGCATCTGACTTCAGCTCAGGTCATGATCTCACAGTCTGTGAGTTCAAGCCCCCCATCGGGCTCTGTGCTGACAGCTCAGAGCCTGGAACCTGCTTTGGATTCTGTGTCTCCCCCTCTCTCTGCCCCTCTCCGACTCATGCTCTGTCTCTCTCTCTGTCTGTCAAAAATAAATAAATATTAAAAAAAAAATAAAAAAAGAACGGGCAAGGCAGTGGAACTGTCCATTATGTGTACTATGTCAAGATAAAAATTGAATTCGTTAAACTATAAATTTAACTTTTTTGAGACTCAAGAATAATTTCCATGGGGTCTTGAATTGGACTGGTTTAAAGCACTAACTGATTACCAAAATTAACAAATCAAATATTGTTTGAAAAATATCTGATAGCAATGTTGGCTTAGATTTCAACTGTTCATATATTTAGAAACTATATTTAGTTATTTTATTATTTTTTTAATTAAGAAAAAGGTGATCAATATCTTCCATCCTGAAGGAAGTGGGAGGTGGGCCAAATAGTCCACATCTATTATCTCTTCTATGATTTATTCTTCCCCTTCAGAGGTTGCAAATAATTTTTGATTGTGGAAAATACCATTCTTTGCTAATTTCATGGTAACAGAGAATCTTATTAATCCTCTCTTTTCTTTAGAAAACAATTAAAGAGAAATTCTTCTCTTTTTTTTTCTGTTTCAGAGTAGGATTTGCATCTGTGGGGATAAGTAGCCCTTGTAAATCTGCTTCTTTAGCTTCTTTCTTATTTAACAATTGTACCAGCATGTGCAGAAAGAGAGTCTCTGATTGCCTTTGTCTGCTCTTCCTCTGTCCTCTCTAAGGCAGTCATATTTTCCCTAAAGACTGAGCTGGAAATTTTTCTGGTTTTTGCCAGTTATACTTCTACAGTGATACAGGGAAGCATTCTTTCACCCTCTAAGTTGTCTTAGTGCAGAAATGGGCATTGCAAGTATGCTGACACCTCTCCAGGATGTGCAATGGTTCCATTCACTCCCTTGATTAGTTCTGTTGGGAGTGGACATTATTGCTTTGGTGCATGTACAGCCTCAGGCATACAAAAGAGCTATGGAGTTATATGGAACTTCAAATAGTCAGGTACACCACCTACACTAAGAAAGGGCTCTTTAACCTATACTACACTATTGGTATTATGAGTAGGGTCATAATGACATCATGGGTCAATTCAAATCATCAAAGAATAGATGTAACCCCTAGTTTGAAAACTCATTTGTGAAGATGACTTGGGACAAATCCCTTTGGTGGGATGAATCTCTCAGGGGAAAATCTTCAGTAAACATGGGGTCAGTTCTCTTAGTTCAGGAAACATATGATCTCTTGAAGATTGATTTATTTTTACAAAAGACACAGGCATAGGAAAATAGAAGAAGGCAGAAACCATTCATCAGAACACACTACGTGTTATGTGCCAGGGCCTCCTCAGCATTTTGGGACATGTGAATATAAATAAGACCTGGTCTGTCTTCATGCATTTTGTAGTATAGTAACAGAGAAAAATGTGTATGAGAGTTGGGTTCCTTCCCCTTCATGTGCAGTAGAAGGCCTGATCTGATGTGCTTCTGGGATACTTCTTTCAGTTTATAGAGACTGACTGGGGAGCTCTGAACACCCAACAGAGCTTAACCTGAATTTCTGTCAAATAAATGGTGTGTACAAGTGTTGATTGGTGGGGGCAGTTCTGCTGGGTATGCTCTAGTGCTGTATGCATAGGATTGCAGATATGGGTTGTTTTGGGCTGAGAGGAAACTTATTTAATTTCTTCCCTCCTGATCCAGAAGTTACATGGTGTTGTGTTCATAGAAAGCCCTGAAACCCCCCAAGACACTACCTGGCTTATGCCGGGGATTTCCAAATGTCCTGTCTTGTACATTTCCGGAAGAACTACATGGAAGAGTGTGTAAAATCCCCCCTTTATCCTTGAGTTTCCTCGTTACCCAAATTATTTGGGGTTAGGTATTTCACCTCTTGACAAAGCTTTAGTATTTTGTGAGCCAAAAATTCAAAATTGAGGTGGAAATATTTTTCTATCATGGGAAATTACTCAGGATAGAATAAAAATGTGTTTTGCTTATGGCAAAATTTGCAAACCTTTGCTCAGTGAAAAATACTTATTTTTGTTCGGTGATGAAGCTCGAAAAAAGTCAATTTTTCCCATTTCTCTCCACGTGGGTAATCTTTGAGGATTGTACTCCCACTCACTGCATGTGTTCCATTTTCCTCTGGGGTTATAATTAGACCAACAGGGGTGAATATTTTAGTAGAAACATAAAGACCTAGGAAGATAGGTACCTCACAATTGCACAAACCTAAATCTGGAGTCGATTCTTGGTGCACTGACTTCTTTTTCTCTTGTTACATCTTAAAAGTATAAACTTATTGGTAGATTTATACAAACTAACACCTACAGCTCTCTCAACACAGTGTACATGAGCATTTGGGTGAAAGCATGTGGTGTCTAGTGCCAGCTGATCCTTGTCTAAAAGCCATTTGCTATTCCAATTGGTGGGACAGCAAGTAGGTTAAAATATTAATTATACAACTGCCATAACTTATCAGGAGAAATTAGAAGTTTCTTAATTCAAACAGCTGCTAATTAATTTGCCTTTCCCAGTTTTAAGAAATAATAAAGTAAAAGAAAGAATTAGCATAATCTGAAGCAAATCTGACAAAAATTGTTGATATTTCATTTGTAGCCTTTGAAATAATGTTACACTGAAAATAGTTTGTATTGTGGAATTAGTTATCTAGCAATAATTAGTAGTTTTAAAGGATGGCTGGTGGGCTATAAAAATTAAACAAAATTTTTTTTTGTCTCATTAACAAGAGAGTCAACATTTAGGAGTACTGAACATTTCAAGATTATTGAGCCCTGTGACATGACATGATAAAATGATCAATATATGTTTTGATAAGTATGTTCTTTTCTTGGTACCTGCTCATTAGGGAGATTTTATTTCCAAGTCTATCACTAACTTCAGCAATTGTTCATGTTAGAAATAGAGGAAAATGATACAAATGATGATTTTTTTTAATTGAAGTTAGCCAATATACAATGTTACATTAGTTTCAGGTGTACAACATAGTGACTGGACAACTCTATATGTTATACTATGTTCACTACAAGTGTAACTACCATCTGTCACCATATAATGCTATTACAATACGACTGACTATATTTTCTATGCTGCACCTTTCATTGCCATGACTTATTCACTCTATAACTGGAAGCCTGTATCTCCCACTCTGCTTCACCCATTTTGCCCATTCCCTTCTCTCCCAACCCCTCTGGCAACCACCAGTTTGTTCTCTACATGAATGGCTCTGTTTCTGCTTTGTTTTGGTTTTTAGATTTCACAAATAAGTGAAATCGTATGGTATTTGTCTTTGCCTGACTTATTTCACTTAGTATAATGCCCTCTAGGTCCATCCATGTTGTTGCAAATGGCAAGATCACATTCCTTTTTATGGCCAAGTAATCCATTTTATATATGTAAAACATCTTCTTTATCCATTCATCTATTGATAAATACAGGTTGCTTCCATATCTTGTAAATAATTCTACAATAAAAATAGGAATGCATATATCTTTGCAAATTAGTGTTTTCATTTTTAGGGGAATAAATACCCAGAACTGGAATTACTGGGTTGAATTGTATTCTTACTTTTAATTTTTTTGAGAAACCATCATGTTGCTTTAGACAGTAGTTACACCAATTTACATCTTCTCATCAACAGTGAACAAAGGTTCTCTTTTCTCCACATTTTTGTCAACACTTATTTCTTGTCTTTTGGATACTAGCCATTCTAATTGTTGTGAGGTGATATCTCATTATGTTTTTTATTTGCATTTCCCTGATGATTAGTGATGTTGAGCATCTATTCATGTATCTGTTGGCCATCTGTATTTCTTTTTTTGGAAAAATGTCTATTCAGGTCCTCTGCCCATTTTTAAATTGGATTGTTTGCTTTTGGTGTTGAGTCATATAAGTTGTTCATATATTTTGGGTATCAACCTCTTATCAGATATATCATTTGCAAATATCTTCTCCCATTCAGTAGGGTGCCTTTTTGTTTTATTGATGGTTTCCTTTACTGTGTAAAAGCTTTGTATTTTGTTGTGGTACTAATAGTTTATTTTTGTTTTTGTTTCCCTTGCCTGAGGGGATCTATTTAGAAAAATTTGCTAAGGCCAATGTCAAAGAAATTATGCCTAGATTTTCTTCTAGGAGTATTATGGTTTCAGGTCTCACATTTAGGTCTTTAATCCATTTAGAGTTCATTTTTGTGTATGCTGTAAGAAAGTCATCCAGTTTCATTCTTTTTCATATAGCTGTCTAATTTTCTCAATGTGATTTATGGAAGAGGTTATCTTCTCCCTGTTTATATTCTTGCATTCTGTGTCATAGATTGACTAGATAAGTGTGGGTTTATTTCTGGGATCTCTCTTCTGTTCCATTGATCTTTGTGTCTATTTTTGTGCTAGTACTATACTGCTTTGATTTCTGTATCATTGTAGTATATCTTGTAATCTGGAAGTGTAATACTCTCAGCTTTCTTCTTTTTTGTCAAAATAGCTTTGGTTATTCAAGGTCTTTTATGATTCCATACACATTTTATAATTAATTTTTCTAGTTCTATGAAAAATGGTATTTTGAAAGGTATTGAATTGAATCTGTAGATTGCTTTGGGTGGTATGGACATTTTAGCAATGTTAATTCTTGCAATCCATGGATATGGTATATCTTTTCATTTATTTAAATTATCTTTAATTTCTTTCATGAGTGTCTGATAGTTTTCCAAGTTATGTCTTTCACCTCCTTGGTTAAGTTTACTCCTAGGTATTTTAATCTTTTTGACACAATTGTAAATGGAATTGTTTTCTTAATTTCTTTCTGCTCTTTTGTTATTAGTGTATAGAAATGTAACAGATTTATGTGTACTAATTTTTTAACCTGCAACTTTACTGAATTCATTTATTAATTCTAATTTTTTTTGGTGAAGTCTTCAGGGTTTCTAGGTATAGAACAATGTCATTTGCAAATAGTGAGCTTTGCCACTTCCTTACTAATTTGGATGTGTTTTATTTCTTTTTCTTATTTTATTGCTATGGCTACGACTTCTATTTTTATGTTGAATTAAAGTGACAAGAGTGGACATCTTTTTCTTGTGGTAATGTTTAGAATGCTGTGTGTGTGTGAGTGTATATGATGTGTGTGCATGCAAGGTGTGTGTGAGCATGTGTGTATGCAAAATAGATACTGCAACATTCTCTGTGATGATGTGTCTATGGGATTTATGTTTCTGGAAACTGCCACCTTTTTAAGATATTTATGTACTCTCTCCAGTGCTTCTGCCTGGATTTCTATCCTTAAGGAGGAATATCCTTAAAAAGAAAATTTCCTATGGCTGAATCATTTTAGGGGTGTGTGTGTGTGTGTGTGTGTGAAAATTAATATGATGCTGAATCCTTTAAAAAATCTTATATTCAAATTACCTTTTAAGTAAAATGCAAGGTATTTATTTTACCATAAAAGATAAGAGATGCTTGTCTACCTAATTTTATGCCTGCTATTTTTTTATACATTCCTGAGATTCTCATTAGCTTCTGTTTCCAGCCAGCAATGCAAACAAAAATGGTAAGAGTCTTAAGTGTCAAAACATAACACCCATTACTTTTTCTTTCCATTTCAGCAATTGAGAATTAAGAACAAGGAGAAAGATAAATGTAGGTCTAAAGTCAGCTTCCTTACTGATAAATTCAGTTGGAGAATGTGGCTCTTGATTTGTGGGCAAAGGGTTTGTTCAAACATCCGAAATGGATTAGATATACTTATGCCCTTGTCATTGGTGGGCTTGGGCATCTCTAGGTTGCCACCTGGAGCAGGCTGCAACTGCAAGGTAGAAAGAGAACCAGAATCATATCCTTCGTAGGCAGGCTGGCTTTCAGGAGGCTGAACAGAAAACACTGTCATCACTTTCCTCTACTAACTCATTAGAAAAGTCACTAATAGCTAGATGCAAATGAGCTGGGGGACAAGAAATGGGGTAGGGAGGGCAAGTCCCACTCAAGTGCCTCCTTATGGAATCATGAAGAGTGGGGAATAAATGTTCCTCTCTAAGAGGAAATAGAATTGATTAATTCTTTGAACCATAATATGCAGTAAGACAAGTGATTTATGTAGAGACTTAGTTCTATAGTTGGTATATTTATCTTTGATAAGATATAGTTCTTTTTACCAAGATAGTCTTGTTTGTACCTGTTGACCTGATATAGCTGTTAATAGATCTTTTACTCTCAATCCTGTTTCAGTGTGGATGATAAATTATATGGTCCCCATAGCTACTGGGGATGAAGAGGTCAGTATATTGAATCTCAGATACCCTGAGAGTAAACTCATACTTGTGTTATTCTTGGAGTTTCAGATTATTTTCCAGGATATTCATTTGGTGGAATTTCATATTAGCGAGAACTGAAACTATTCATCAGTGTGAACAATAACACAGTGTTTGTAGCAATGTGAAACCACCACTTCCCGTGTGACTTTGGTGAAGACCTTTCCAGACTGCATATAATGTCCTTCTGGACCAGACATTTTTTCATTTCAGAGATGGTGATTTAAAGAGAATTTCCTACTTTTCCATGACCACAGCTGCAGCATTTATTGACAGGTTTTGTCTTTTATGACATAGGGATTATGATGGTATTAAGTCTCCAGAGAGCAAGGCATTCCTGGGGGAAGGGAAACGTAAGAAACAAACTGAGGAGTGGGGGATAGAGGTAGAACTTAAGAAGACATTATGAGTTGTTCTGAAGAAGTGATATTTACAGCAGGATATAGAAAATTATTCTGTCCCCATAGCATGGGACGAAATGGCAATGTGACTGGAATCCGAGGCAAACTATTTGCCTGCTCTCTCTGTTAAACTACAAGAGGGCAAATTGTTATCAGCAAGACTGCACATGGTCACATATATTGCCCCTGGTGTTGAGAGGAAAATTTAAAAATCTCTATTAAAAGTGTTGCAATTCAAGATCAGAATTTGAGTTTCTTCTATTAATTGATGAAAATTTCCTAGGCGCTGTCAGAAACCATTTCTTAATCAAGGCTCCAAACTAAAAGAGGTGTTAACTAGATAGCTGGGCTACTATTCTTAGTCATCTCTATGTTGACCTGCTGTGTTGACATATTAATTCCTTACTCAGCATTTGAGAAACATGTTGGCTGCAATTAAAAGCTCTGTAAGTCTGAGGTGTTATATAGAGAACTAAGATAAAAAATTAAGCATTTGTATCCTGCACATTTCTTTAGAATATGTGACATTGAACTAAATTGAGGAAGTAGGAGAAAGTGTTAAGGTGTCAAGGAGTATATTTGCATATAATCATAAACTTTAAGAGCTAAAAGGATTCCTAAAGATAATTTGTTCCCAGATTTTGTTTTACTAATGAGGAAACAGAATCAGAGACCCAAAGGAAGATTAGTCACTAGACAAAGGAAGGAATAAGAGTGAAAACCAAGAGGCGAAAGAAGATGTATTAAGAAATAAATATTGTATTCAATATGGTTATAGCATAGAGTGTGATAGAAGGAGGGCAGAGAGAGGTAAATTGGAAGAGATATGCAGGAACCAAATCCAGGAATAGAAGGTCTTAGAAGCCATGCCACAGACTTGGGAATTTGTCCTACAGATGCACTAAAGAGCAGGAGAAAAGGGAGGTAAAAAGTAGTCAAAAAGGGGCTGCATTTGGAGGGCTAAGTGAGGACACATGTTCTCCTCCTCTTGACTCCATTCCCCTTTAAAAATGTAAAATAAGTCTTTAAAAGAATAATGCAAAGAGAAATGGAAGGTTAGAGAGAAAGTTATCTTTGGATAACTTGTGAGGAATCCCTGGAAGCTGGAAAGGGTTGAGGAAGCAAAGCCTAAAACATGCATGGGGGAAAACAGGTGGAAAGGTAAGAGCAGTCAGCTCTCAGACATTTTGGGAAAACAATGCCATGTGACTGCAGACAAGACATACAGCAGTCATCTGTACTCATTAACCCAGCTAACCTGGTTTTTGAGTCATCATGATAAGAAAGGATTATTAGGTGTTTAAGGAAAGCCAATGTGAGGTAGGGGGGTGCTGACTACTTCCAGAGAAAACAGAAATGACTCAGTGAACAGAACTGTGAAAAAAGGGAATTATCAAGTACTTACTATGTGCCAGGCACTCTTCTAAGAACTTCTCATAAATGGACTCATCCCTTAATTCTAAACTGTAAGAGGTAGGGACTATCACTAGCCCATTTTTAAATTTTTTTTAATGTTTATTTTTGAGGCAGAGAGAGACAGAGCAGGAAAGAGGGGGGTCAGAGAGAGGGAGACAGAATATGAAACAGGCTCCAGGATCTAGGCTGTCAGCGCAGAGCCCAACGCAGGGCTCGAACTCATAGACCATGAGATCATGACCTGAGCCGAAGTCAAATGCCTAACTGACTGAGCCACCCAGGTGCCCCACTAGCCCATTTTTTTAAATGAAGGAAATGAGGAGCAGAGAGGTTAGTCAATTTGCCTAAAGCCACAGAGCTAGTAAGTAGTGGAGGAGATTAGAACAGACTGTTTCTAAAGCCTGTGTTCTTAACTGTTTAGGGAAACACTAAAAGATAATTTCCATAAAGGGGAGACCATTCTCAGCCTTAAGAATGAGAGAATATGGCCAGTACTGTGCACAATGAGTAGCAAAAGACCAAAGTGAGAGACCACCTGCAGAAAGCACGGGTTTTCAGGAAAGATGGCAACAACTTACCTACAGAGAAATAAGAATCCCAGTGGTGTCAGAGTTCTCATTAATGAAGACAATAAAGCCCTTTCCAAAAGTGGGTCCACCTGGCTGACTGAGAACATACCCCTTCTTTACCTCCTTCCCTGCCAAAAGAGAGGAAAATATATTCAACCTTGAATGTTTCACATGGTAAGTTCATGAGGAGAAATAAAGACAATTTGAAACATTCAAGAACTCAGTATTTACCATACACTAACCATCTCTGAAACAAATATTCAATATTCAATAATAGATGGTATTGAAATGAAAAATGAATTTAAGAAATGATGGTGGTCACAGTAGTGATCAAAGAAGTACAGAAAAGATAAAATAACTACTAATGCATAATATAAAGACAGTAAGCAGCAATTCAGAACTAAAATCAATGGTATTTATCAACCCAGGAGTGGTGAGGAAAGGGTGAGTATAACAGCACACTAAGTTTCCTTCTGTTTCTAAAGAGAATAATGAAATAAGCATACTTATTTCAGTGTGTAAAAATTTTAAGAGCAACTATTAATAAAACAGTATTGGACTTTATCACTTCTAGATCACTCGAGGGGAAAATGCAATAAAGAAAAATTGACCAATACAACCAAAAGCAAGAAAGTAAAAGAAATAAAAACAAAACTTAAAAAGAAGGGGCAGAAATCAATAAGAATGAATGTTAAATAGAGAAACTGAGATTACAGAATTAAGTTCTAATTAATGTGAATTAAATTCTGCTTCAAAAATTATCACTTTCAGACAAAAACATGTCAAAAACTCTGTAACAGAAAAAATGGTGAAAATAATAATAAAATGTGTTTCTCACAAATTATACTTCAATCTTATGAACAAATCTGATTGCAGTACTCAAGATATTTAATCCTAACTTATTAAAAGAAAAACTGTACTTGATTTTGATGTATTGAATTCAGGAGTACAAGGATGGTTCAACATTAGAAAATATATTATTGTGACTATAAAAAAGAGATAAAAGAAAGCATCACATTCATATAAAATAGTTGTATTCTCTTCAATATAGCACTTTTTTCCTACCTATTTACAGGGGTTATTTATGTATTCGGGATATTAACTGCCCTCTGATATTTACCTTGAAAGTGTTTTTTCTTTTTTCTAATGTCCTATATTTTGAATAATTTAGAATGTTACTGCTTGAAGACTAAAAATATTTTATTTTCTGGGTTTTTAGATCTTGTTGAAAATATATTTTCTTTTGCCTAGGATTTCATTTTTACATTCTCTTGTATTTTTCTTCTACTACTTTTATAATTTTGTGTTTCTACATGGCCATTTGTAAAAACAACAAACTGAGAACAAACTAAATGTCATTGGTGAAATCATGGTGTATTCATACAATAGGGACACTCAGTATAAGTTCAAATGAATAAGCAGGATTATATGAATGTGTGGAAAATATGAATTGAGAATTATATTAATGTAATCTGGAAAGATTGCTAAGATATGTTAAGTGAAAAAAACACAAGGGGATACTATGTGGCAACGAGAAAGAATGAAATATGGCCTTTTGTAGCAACATGGATGGAACTGGACAGTGTTATGCCAAGTGAAATAAGTCATACAGAGAACGACAGATACCATATGTTTTCACTCTTATGTGGATCCTGAGAAACTTAACAGAAGACCATGGGGGAGGGGAAGGAAAAAAAAAAGGTTAGAGAGGGAGGGAGCCAAAACATGAGACTCTTAAAAACCGAGAACAAACTGAGGGTTGACGGGGGGGTGGAGGGAAGGGAGGGTGGGTGAGGGGTATCGAGGAGGGCACCTGTTGGGATGAGCACTGGGTGTTGTATGGAAACCAATTTGACAATAAATTTCATATTAAAAAAAGAAAAAAGCAAATCATAGAATGAAATGTAATAATTGCATAAATGTGAAAAGATGTCTTTATAGAATACAAAGGCACAGGGAACATCCAAAATGATACTAAAATGTGGTCACTTGTGGGAAGGTGAATTAAATTTTCACTCTGTTTTGGTATCAAGAAGATAGTATTAGAATAAAGAATAAGGAAGAGGGAAAATAAAGATAGGGACAGCTGTCCTATGGGAATCTTAAGAGCTTCTTTTCTGGCAGCATCAGATTGGAACCAGGCCACTGTCCTCTAGTCACATACCTCTCTGAACTTAGCCTGCACAGCCATAAGAGCCCTGGACTGATAGCCAGCATGGTGGGAGTACCCAACTCCTCCTCTGTCACATGAAGTTCATGAACTCAGTTGACCCTTGGGTTGGGGAGGAGGGGGTCAGCATAGGGCAGGAACCAGATCAGTGGACAGAGGTACCTTGTTCAAGAGACCTGGGTTCAAAACCTGACTCCACCCTTCCAAATCTCTTTATCCATTTCTAGGAGAGGGACAACAATGTATACCTGATCAGGTGCACGTAGGGTGAATGTGATACATTTCTAGCATAGTGCCTGGTAACTATTTCTTCTTTTAGATTACAAAATGAAAGCTTTTAATGTTCTTTGTGGTTCTAATGTTTCATGGATCTTTTGAAGTCGTGGAAGGTAGTTGGTGGGATAGTTCTTTTTAGTCATTTCCATCAGGTACATGAAGAGCATTTATTATGGTAGTCTCTCACTGAGGCCCACTAGATTAGATTAATTATGTGCTATGGATTAAAATGGATTTTAATTATGGACTCAAATGAGATCCTGGTGTGATTCATCCAAGGCAATGTTAAGACTTTATTTTTTTCTAATGGTTCTGATAGAAAGAGCGGAAGGTTATTCTTGGAACATGAAAAAGGCCTAAATAGCCACAGCTGGTTTAATTACAACTAGGAAGAGATCAGAGGGAAGAAAAAAGATGAGGTATATGATTCCATAATATGCTAATTAGAAATTTTCACATATGTTGATTTGCAAAATACTAGTCAATACATATCAGGTATTTTTGCAAAGATCTTGAAGAGGAAAATTACACTATTTTATGAGCCTCTACTTTCTCTGAAGATAGTAACTTTCCAAACCACACTGGTCACGGATGGAAAAACAACCTTCTGCAAATATTCTGCAGTCAGGTCTTTTCAATCTTGGTGAATGAAATGAATGTGCTGATTAAGGGCTCTGTAGGAAAGTGACATGTGCAGAATTATAATAGGAAGGTGGCAGTGATTCAACCGTTGGGTCATTTACCTTGGCAACCATTTAATGCAGGTGACAGTGCTGTGGTAGAGGGAAAAAGAGAGTCATCCCAGTTACATTCTGCAGCATTTCCTTATTTCTCCATTTCCACTCCTTATATAATTTTGCTTTTTACTATAGTTGTTTGCATATTTGTCTCTCCAATAAGGTTCTTAGCTGTATGAAGGCATAAACTCGACATGTATTCATCTCTTGATCCTGTAGCACTTAGCACAACACATTAGCACTTTGCACTAATAGCTACTTAATAAATGCTTGCGGAGTTGAATTTTTAAAGGTTTGGTGTCCTGTAGATTTATTCCATAGATTCTAGTTTAAACAGGTGGCTATAAACATAGGCAGATATGGGGTTTGGATTTTGTGCTTGGTCTGAGAGAGTTTGAAACTGACCTTTTTTTAAATCTATTGATTCCCAATTTTTATTTGACAGAAGTGCATGAGTGCATTTCTGGTCAGGAGCAGTAGTTGGAGAGCAGCATCTGAGGTAGTCTGATTTTTATTTTTTTATTTTTAACTTTTTTAACATTTAATTACTTTTGAGAGATAGAGCATGAGTGGGGGAGGGGCAGAGAGAGAGCAAGACAGAGAATCCAAAGCAGGCTCCAGGCTCTGAGCTGTCAGTGCAGGGCCCAATGTGGGGCTCAAACCAACAAACCCCAAGATCATGACCTGAGCCAAAGTTTTAAGCTCAGCTGACTGAGCCATGCAGGAACCCCTTTAAATATTTTTTTATTCCTTATTCACTCAAGTATGAACTCATAACAACATAGCTTATTTATTTATTTATTTATTTTAGAGTGTGGGGGGTGCAGCAAAGAGAGAGAGAGGAGAGGCAGAATCTGAAGCAGGTTCCAGGCTCTGAGCTGTCAACACAGAGCCCCATGTGGGGCTTGAACTCACACCACAAGATCATGACCTGAGCCGAAGTCAGACACTCAACTGAGTCACCCAGGTGCCCCAGAGCTAATCTGATATTTAAAAAAACTCCAAAGAAGAAAGATTAAATCAAAGGAGCTGAAATCATGTCTGGAGCTGACTGATTCTAATTTTGAACACCTCTAGGTATCAGTAAATCCTTCTTTCTGTCTCACTCCAATCTCACAAAATACATTTTAATCCCCTCTTTTCTTCCCTTTTCTCAAGGGAGTGATGGGCTCTGGTCACTTTACTATATTATGTCAAAATAGCATTTATGCTGTTTACTGTGGCAGCAAGATTACCTCTTAGCTCCTGGTAAGGTCTGTTTTTCCCATTAACTGGTGAACTGCAGAGTTAGAATCCATCAAGGTAGATTACAGTTTGAAGCTCTGCCGTCAGTAGGTGCCTGATTAATTTCTTTAGCTCTGATATTAGTCCAGAGGCAGAGAGGTTCAGTTGGGTAAAAAACATTAACCGCCTCCTTCATTTGGGGCTGATTGATTGGTAGCTGAACAGAAGGCATTTTTTTTTTTTTTTGGCCCAAGATTAATGGAAATTCCACTTCAGATGCTCCCACTGAAAGCATAAGCTTTGTTATACTCATGCAAGGAGGCGGGGGGGGGGGTGTTGGTGAAGATCAGGTTTCTTTTCTTAACTGTTCTTAACAGCTTTTTCAGAATTTTAGTTTTCCCCTTCTCTCAGCTAGCAGAGAGAGCTGGTGACAAGACACTGACTTTGAATTGGGGGATGGGATTGAAGGCTGATCGGCTTCTTCCTCAGTCAATGTATTAATAAACAGTTCAGAAAATAACATGTCAACTCAGATTTCCTCTCTCAGCAGTGAATAACATTTCAGAATACTTTGGAGGTGCTCACAAGTGCAGTGCATTATTTGTGATTGTCCCCACTTCCCTCCCTAGCATGCAAATTCATTTCCTCTTCCTTTTCCTAAGCAGGTTGTAATGTTTCCTGCTTGCCTGAGTATCATTTTCCAAGGGAGAGATCACATCTTTGTCCTGTGTTTTAGCCCTGCAGTATAAATTCTTGATGTAACCATTTAACAGGACTGAAATTTATGTGAACCAGTTAAAACTTGGGACAAAACAATGAGACAATTTAAGCCATTAAAAATATGTTACCTAATAGCTGAATTATCTTCTAATATTAAGCGGCTACTTAAATGTCAAGCAGGGTAAATCTACATCCTGTACTTTCCGGGAAGAATTAAACTTGAAATCTACATTGAGGTCAATGTATAATAATCATAGCTAACATTTATCAAGTGATATCGATAAGGCTCTTGCTACTTATGTGCACTATCTCATGTAATCCCAACAACAATCCTAAGAGGTAGGTGCTATTATTGTTACTATTTTGCAGTTGAGATAACTCTAGTTTGGAGAGTTAAGTAAATTGACCCTGATTATATCACCAGGAAATAGAGAAAGTGGGACTTGAAATGAAAGCTAGTAGCTCCAGGTGAAAATAGTAAGCCACTGTGTTATATTTCCAGATAGACTGCATGGTTGAAACACTCCTGTTGACTGCCAACTGCTTAACAGCAGCATCTAGATATTGTTTTCTCAATAGATGTAGTTGGCATCAGAATTACTCTTCTCATCCTAACATTTTCTTTTATTTAGATTCTAGAGTGTCTGCAAATACATTTCTGCCAATGGGTAGGTAATTGTTTTAGCAGAAGAACACTTAAGTTACCTCATGGACGAGTAGGAACTTCAAATTGGACTTGAAGAGTGGATAGGGTTTGCAAAATTTAAAAGGAGGGATGATGGTAAGTTGAGCTATCTGCTGCCGTAAGATACAGCCTAATAGAACTGAGACTTTCAGCATATCTTCAAAAGGCAGAAAATAGTTTTCTTCTTAAGTGAAAGGAAAGCATTATTCATTTAACTCATTGAAATGAATTTTACTGTAATTTTCACTCGTGGCCCTTTCAAATGCTTCAGTTGTATATAGCATTATGTGTGAATATATATCAATTTTTGGCTTTCCAGCATTTGAACACCCTTCTGCTTGGAGGCTCTCCTTCATCATGCAGATCTTGATGGTAGGGAGGGCCAAGATTCCCAACAAAAGCAAAAGGAAGGGACAAATAATCCCTTTTCCCCACTTCTTACCACCGGTGTGACCTGGACTTGGCCAATCAGATCGTCCTGCCCAACACTGTGAGGCTTTCCGTAGAAATTTATAGCAGTGGTGAGTGTCCAGGGGAGGCAATACCAGCACTGGGACCATAGCCATACTTTCCGGTGCAGACTTGGCTGGGTTCTGGGCTACTAGGTTTGCTCTGTTTTCTGCCAATATTATTTCCTAAACTTCCCAGAATTTTTTGTGAACTCCCACTACGCAATATTTAATGCATGTAAATCCCCACCAAGTAAGCCACAGTTGTTGTTTTTTATAACAACATTATTGAGGATCATTCATATACCAAATAATCTTTCACAGTTGGCTTTTGATCTATGTGCTCATAAATCCCAACTGGTAAGAAATGTGTAACTGGATTTTAAATATACAATAGAACTGTAAAAAAAAAAATAATACAAATATCATTAGAGAACATCTGTGAAAAACAGAAAAAATCATCCATAACCACAGCATTGTAATATAATTATTACACATTTGTGGTTTTAAAACTACTTTTTTTAACCTATACACATTTCCACAATTAATCTCATATCTTATCCAGCTTTAAAAAGATTCTTATTGGGACCATAGCTCTTTCAGCGATTATAATTGGCCATGAGATTCTGGGAGATGTATTTGAAAAGTGTGTAATAATAAAGAGACAGGATCAAATATGCTGTCTCCTCCACTTAGCATTTATTGAGATAAGCATTAGCCAAATATAAGAAAAGTCCTTTTAGCAAATAAAGAACAATGTGTATAGAAGGTTCTTCATTTATACAAAGATAAAAATGTAAGGGCCATGAGAATAGATCAGTTTCTTAGGGGGAAGCTGTGTGGCAAAAGCCACACATGATTTACGCGGATACATACATTCAATTTGTATGATCACATTTAAATTATATTATGTAGATTATGTACCCATGTGCTGGATACGGGAAAATAATTACTGAACAGATTTTCTCTTCTCAAAGGCTTTACAATCAAGTTGGTGTGATAAGATGTGTAACATTGGACAAGTAAAGAACATATTATGAGGCATAGACATAAAAGCGGTAGGTAAGGGATAGTGTGATGTCATTCTTACGTTATCCAGGAAGGACTCCTTGGACTTAAGCGCACTTCAGATGTGTCTGCTGAAAAATGAGCAGGATTTGGGTGGATGAAGAGAAACAGGGAGAGCAAATTGAAGGGCCAAAATTACAAAGATACTATAGCAATGGATTGTTACTTTGGTGGGATGTTCTCCCAGACTAGCTTCAGTTGTGTGATAATGATCACTTGGATCAGTAGTTCTCAAACTTTATGATACTGAGATCCCTTTACATTCTTTAAAATTATTGAACATGCCAAAGAATTTTTGTTTATGTGGGTAATTTCTATCAGTTTGTGTTAGATTTGAGAAATCAGAAAAATGAGAAATTTTAAAACATTTATTACTATCTTTAAAATAACAATACTAAATCTCTTACAAGTTAAAATAAATAAAATATTTTCATGAAATACAATTACATTTTCTAAAACAAAACATTTTTGTGAAAAGAGTGGCATTGTTTCTGCAAATCTTAAAAGAAGACAGCTGGTTCTTTTATCTGCGTCTGCATTCAATCTGTTGGAATATGTTGTTTTGGTTGAAAAAGCTGAAGGAAATCTGGCCTTACATAGATATGTGGTTAGAAAGGGGAGAAGTATTTTAATAGCATTTTCAAATAATTGCAAATATTCTTCTGTGGTATTATACTAGAATTCGACAAGAAGTCACTTCTTTTTTTTTTAATGTTTATTTTTGAGAGAGATAAAGAGCGAACAGGGGAGAGTAGAGACAGAGGGAGACAGAGGATCAGAAGTGGGGTCTGGGCACACAGAAGAGAACACAATGTGGGGCTTGAACTCCCATGAGATCATGACCTGAGCAGAAATTGGATGCTGAACCAACTGAGCTACCCAGGTACTCTGATAAGAAGTAATTTCTTAAAAGTTAGTTGCAGTCATAGAATCTGAAACCATATTAATAACAACAAAAGCAAAAGGAAGGGACAATTCTGCTACATTATAATCTATTGGTCTATTGTAGACTTAGGATGGATCTTATGCCTGTGTGTAATTTTGTAACTTCATGCACTGGTCACTTGGAAAATATTAGTTTGTATTGATCTTCCATATACTGACATATTCCATTAAACAACATCAAAAGATCACATTTGTTATATCATTCCTCCATCTCTTTAGAAAAGTCTCTAACTATTGGGAAGCTGTCAAGCTCATGGTGGCAGATACAAGTTTTGCAGCGTTCTCGTTTTCACTTGAAAGCTAGATTCTTATCATTGGCAAGTTCTGTCAGTCCTCTCCCTTGAGCTGACAAGGTCATGTCATTCATTTTAGAGACAATGCCTGACAAATACCCAAATCTGAAGGACTATTGTTTGTCTGTCCATAGTTCCTTCAGGTAAAAATCTATTCCTTGAAAAAGTGACTTGTTCAGTCCACAATTCAAACGAATGCACAAGTACTATCCCAGCTTTGGTATACAGCAAAAGTGATTTGTGCATGCTTCCTGTTTCGTCATGCTAAATATTAAAAAGACATGCATTCTTGTGTTGAGATTGATAAAATTAATCAATTTACTTCTCTATCACACTGAGGACATTCTTAAGTTCTTATGTAGCGTTGACTTTTTTTTTTTCTGACTTTGTGGCAGTGAAGGCTAAAATAACCGGCCACTACTGCCTTTTGGAGTCTTGATTTGTGTGAAGGTGTCAGTAGTTCAATCCATCACTGCTTTTTATCATCAGTGCAAATGTCAGCAGAATGAAAAAGGCAAATAATGTCTTTGTGTTATTATGAAAATAGTTTTGACCACATGTCCCCCCTTGAAAGGTCTTAGGACCCTCAGGAGTGTGTGGAATGTACTTTGAGAACCAATGATCCAGAGTTAGAAGGTATGCCTATATACCAGGTATTATGCTGTGATTTAAATGTACTAACTTATTTAGTTCTCAAAGCAACTGTCTTTAGGAGATCATACCACTGTCCCTACTTTACCCATGAAGGCACTGAGGCCCAGAGGTTACCTTTCCAAGGTCACACAGGTGGGACACAATAGAGACATAATCTAGCTTTAAGCCAATTGGTATACTTGCCTTGCTTCTGAACCGAGTTGGATAATTGCCATTCGTTCTGAACCCATGGCTGGTTATAGGAAGCTTGAGTCTCACATTCATGGTAGATGGTTCTGGTATCACCAGTGTCCTGATAGGAAAGAGTAACCAATGAGAAAGGCATGGGAATGTAGGAACCTCTTCCAAGTTCTATCTGCTAGATACCTTCCACTGCCTTCAGGATCCACCCCCCACTCTTTCCCTAACCTTGCAGTTGACTTGCAGTCTCTGATAACAAGTGCCAGTGTGCACCTTTATAAGCCTGAACCTGGAGAGGAAAAAAAGGATTGTGAGGAGGAGTTTGTAGGAACTTTGGTGGAGGGAGGCTGTCAGTCAGCCTATCACCAGCCTAGAAAGGATCCTAGGGAATGTATTCACCAACCTCATGATTCTCCATGCCTTCAATTTTCTGTTCCACCTTACTGAAGGAAGCCAGAAAGCAGGAGTGTTCCCTGATGCAGTGGAAGGTGTTTGATTGGCATATCTTATATTTCAATTTGGTATTAAGTTTTTCATGTTATTCATATAGCTAGAAGATAAACTGGTATTGGTCAACAACTGTGCTGATGACCTACTTTAGATATCACAATGATTCTTACTGGCCTGATGGTGAGTAGAACTTTCTCTATAGGCCTGGTGCTGGCTCCTCATTTACAGGGCTTGCATATGGGAACACACTTTTTCCCCTTTCCTATCTGCCTGGATTGAAACTATTGTGTCAATAGTTTGTGTCAATTGCTCTAGGATGGAGAGCCTTCAGCTCCCTACCTGAAGTAACTAAGTGGGAATGGCAGCTGTTACTTTATTTCTAGATCCTAGCTTCATGTGTCCATTTGTCTGATATCTTGTCAGCTCTCTCTCCAACTGATTCCAGGACTTCAATCTCAAATGCTTTTTGCACTGCTTCCCAGAATTCTCCAGCCCTACTGGTGACCATCACTTAGTATCCACACCTGTTCTTTTTGGAGATATAAACATGAACTAATTAGTCTTTAGTCAATAATGTAAATAAAGAAGAATTGGAGGAGTACAGAGTTGAAGCACTTTGCCAGATGGCCAAGGGGCTGAGTCATCTATGCACTGTTCAGATGCATCCATTGAAGGTTACTATGATCATTAATTTTTTGTGTCATCTTGGCTAGGGCATGGTTCCCAGCCATTTGGTCAAATACCAGTCTAGATGTTGCTGTGAGTGTGCTTTTTAGATGTGATTAACATTTAAATAAGTAGACTTTAAATAAAACCAATTACACTACAAAATGTGCATCAGCCTCACCAGTTGAAGGCCTTAAGAGAAAAGACTGATGTCTCTTGAGGAGGAAGGATTTCTGCCTCCAGGCTGCCTTTGGACTTGAATTTCAACATTAACTCTTTCCTGGGTCTCTAACCTGTTGGATTGCCCTGTAAATTTTGGGCTTGGCAGACTCCACAATTGCAGGAGACAATTCCTTAAAATAATTCTCTCTATATATACATTCTGTTACTTCTGTTTCTCTGGAGAACCCAGACTTAAATGGACCTTGATTTATGTATTTGGAATCTGAGTATACAGGGAAAGGTATTCAAGAACACAACCTGGTTGGCTAAAAATGTGCAAATCTCTTAAGCAATTATAGTGGTTAGTTCATTATTTTTAGACCTGGCTGCACATTAGAATCAACTACAGAGATTAAAAAAATACTGATGCCCAGGCCTCACTTCAGATCAATGAAGAATCTCTCAGGAGTGACCCTGGCAGTGGGAGTCTAAAAGACTCCAGGGCAATACTAATATGCAGCCCAGGTCAAGACTCAGTAACTGTAGGCAGTCTCTGGGAAGAGTGAAGGCAGTTCTGAGAAAATACAAAGAGAGCCCTTCTTCCTGGGGCATAAAATGCAGCCACCTATAAGGGACAAATTAACCAGGAACAATACTCACGCTGATTACACCTCTTCACCCCTAGCATTCACCGCCAGCTCACTGGAACTTTCAGTTTCAGGAAACTATAATTTATGGAATTTCTTTGAAGATGCCTCTGTGAATAATGCATATCTGTCTACTGTCCATCAAATGATTTTGTCATTCTGAGTGGGTATGACCAATATGAATAGTCAGAATTGAGCTCCTGCTGGACATGAAGGAGGATCACCCTTCTATTCATAATTATCTTATGTCATTGGAAAAGAGCTTTGCCCTGGATTCACAAAAGACTTTGGCTTGACACGCTACCTTACCGTAACCATATGCTACTGTGCAGGCTAAAAAAATAGTGTCTTTGAACACTGACTGGAATTATATTCATTTCCCCCCAAGATAAATAGATTCTATTGAACATATTCATTTTTCAAAGACCACTCAGTATCAAGGAACATGCATCTGATCTTTAGGTGGGTGGTGCTGTCAGAGCCAGATGAAGTCAGTGGAGGCAAATTAGTGAAGGTTGTGCCCCAGGCCTAACCTCTCCTTGGTCTAGGGGCCATCCCATTGTTGCTGTAAGGTTCCCTCTGCTAGAACCTTGGCCTCTAACCCTAATTTATTGAGGTGAAGCTTGAAAGTGGAGCTATTTTTACCTTTTGGGCACAATGATAGCCAGCACGGAGAAGGAGTGTGCTGGGCAGCAAAGTTGCAAGGGATGTGAGTATTTGCCTTTGTTCTTTGTGCATGCATTTGCTCCCAGGAACTTTTCCCACCAGGTGAGGTGCCTGGCCTGGGGAGGTGACTGTGTATATTGTGAGGACTTTGCCAAGCTACTGCCTCCTCCTGCAATGATGCTACTGCCCACCTGCAACAGTGGTACCACTTTGCAGACACAGTCACCTTTATGACCTCATGCTGTTCTCATTTTGTTCAGGCAACTATGAATATCACCATTTGCGGGCAAAGAAAATCATAAAGAAATGATGACATCCTGTCGGTGCTTGTTCTTACATGATTAGGGAATGGAAGCCCTAGGGCTAGAACCCTGTCCCAATTCCTATTCTAACACTCTTAAAGCCAATGCTGTATTTATCTGCTTCTCTTTACCAGGAAAGAGGTGTTATTTGTGCATACCTTTGAAAAGAGAAGGAAAGGTCCTTTGGAGAGAGAGGAAAGTTGGGAGCAGCTGCCAGTGTCCCTACTTTGGGTCCCTGTAAGCAGGTGGTGTTCCAGGGGCTCCTCACACACAAGGCCCCATGAAAGGTGAAGAGAACATGGCACTGCCCCAGTGCTCACAGGCCCTACTGGGCAGTGGATGAGTGGAGTAGCTCCTGGAGTGCCTGGATCCCTTGTTATCAGGGAAAGGCCCTAGAAGGGCCAGGTCTGGAGAGTCTCCATGGCTGGAAGGGGCCAAGGGGCCAATGAGAGGCTGACATTCACTGCAGCTCTGGAGCACATGGACTGGATGATTGCAGGCTGGGGGTGGTTGGAGGGAGGGAACCAGGGGGAGGCAAGCCTACCCCAGAGAGATGGTGGCCCTGTCTGGAGGCCTTGTGTAGTGGGTGGCAGAACAGTTTGCCAAGAGTGAAAGTGGGTGCACGTTTGTATGGCTCAGAAGTATGGGACAGTGTGTGTTTTCCTATGTAATCTGATCAATGTTTATTATTACAAAAATTTTATCTTTGACATCAATAAAAGGAGAACAAGTATTCAGATGATAGGAAGTCAGTCCACATTCCCTCAGTCCAGGTCACATTGTTCCAAAGCCTGACCTCAGTGAGTGTGTCAAGGGGGTCTACGCTTCTGGCACGCCACAGACTCCATCAGCTACTATCACCCCCCAACAACCAATGTGAACTGTTATTTTGCCTTCCAAACTAGCAATGAAAACATGGTATTACTCAAGGATAGTGAGAAATTTTTTTATGAAAATGAATGTTTAAGGATGCTCACTGCAGTATTATCTATGGTGGCAAAAGCTGAAAACAAGCTAGGTGCTCAAATAGGAGAATAGGTTAACACACAACCCTATAGTGAAGTTTTTAGAAGTGGTGTTTCAATGAATATTGAATGGCATGGAAAATGCTCAAGTTATATGGTAAAAGAAATAAGAAACAATAAATAATATAAGAAATAATATGGGGCACCTGGGTGGCTCAGTCGGTTGAGTGTCCGACTTCAGCTCAGGTCATGATCTCACAGTCCATGAGTTCGAGCCCCACGTCAGGCTCTGTGCTGACAGCTCAGAGTCTGGAGCCTGTTTCAGATTCTGTGTCTTCCTCTCTCTGCCCCTTCCCACTCATGCTCTGTCTCTCTCTGTCTCTCAAAAATGAATAAACGTTAAAAAAAATTAAAAAAAGAAATAATACATAAATTGATATAATCATTGTTTCCAACATCATAAAATGTACACACACACACACACACACACACACACACATTTATACACATTTATGCATAAAAAACCTTTTAAGGGAAATATCAAAATATTAGTGATTAGCTCTGGAGATTATAGGATTAGTTAATGATGATTTTCTGTTCTAATCTTTTACTTGTCTATATTCTTAAATTATCTACTTTGAACATATTTTTATTACTAGAATAAACGCAAATGTTATTAACATACACAGAAGATCCCCATAAAGTTTGTTCTATTAGTTTTAGTTAGAAGCAAGATGAGGTAGAAGAAAGTCAACATGTTTCTTGCATCTGTCATTCATTCATTTGTTCAGCATTTATTGAGAAACTAGTATGTCCCAAGGTTGTACAGCATTGGGATCCAATGTTGAGTGATGGGAGATGAAAATAGAAAGGTTGATCTCTGATCATGCTAAATGATTAGGGCTTTCTTTTCTAGGTCAGTGTTCGAATTGTGGGTGTCAAAATCCAGTCACAAGTCATGAAATAACTCGGTGGGTTATAGCCTGTGTTAAAATTAAAAAAAAAAAGAATACAAAGGACTAGAATAGAAAATATCAGAGTATATCACCTATATTAAGTATTGTTTGTGAAATTTCTTTTTATTAACTTTAAAAACACTTTTTATTCTGAAGCAACTCTAGGTTCATGGGAAGTTGAAAAGAAATGCACAGGGAGGTCCCAGGCACCTCTCTTCCAGCTTTCTCCAATGTTAACATTCTAAACACAGTCCTGCAAAACCAGAAAACTGACATTGGTATAATCAATAGAGCTTCTTTGGATTTCACCAGTTTTGTACACATTAATTTGAGTGTGCACATAGAGATCCATGTGATTCCATTGCACATGTAGTCTCATGTATTCACCACCATAATCAAGATACAGAACTCTATCATTACCATAGGTCTCCCTTAGCCACACCTACCTTCATCCCTTCCCAGCTCCTGCCAACTGCCAATCTATTCTTCATGAAATATACTTTTTACTTGTGTGTGTGTTCATACATGTGTGTCAAGACATAAAATGTACTTCTGTGAGTTACAGTAAAAAGAATTGAAAGATACCACTGCATGCTACAGAAGGATTGTAGGCTGGGGTGGGGAAAGCATAGAATAATCATTTTTATTTTAGAGTTCATTCTGACAAGAGTATTGAAGATGAATTGAAAAGAAGAGTGAAGTGTGGGCAAAGGGGCCAGCTCTCTGCCTCACCTGCAATGCGTTATCTAGGAATGATATAGACCAACTTTCCTTCATTTGCTCATTTTTTCTTTCCTTTTCCCTTCTTTAGATCATTAAATATGATCTATATAATATGACATCTCTGTTGTATAATTTGTTATATGCATAATATAATATATGAAACTATACCCTTTTATGATATATAATAATAATAATAATAATATGACATTCCCTGCTAGTCTTAGCAATTCTGTGCTACACTCCTCAAAATCTTATGTCATATAATGACAGCTATATACCAACTAGTTAATTAGGATGGTGACATGGTTAATTAATTATATTTCACAATAATTAATTAATTAATTATTTCCAATTATTTATTTTTCATGATAATTAACTCCATCCATGTTAGTGATAGTGATATTATGGTTCTGGTTATTGTTATTTGTGTTTGATTTCCTTCACTATTCTTTTATTCTACTCTGTGAATTTTTTAATTCAAAATACTGAGGTTGGTTGATTTAACTCACCATTATCAGTAAAGTTTGTCATTATCATTAAAGGGTAGCAAGCAATTTAAACAGTCATTGTTACTGAGGAAGTTAGGACATGAGCCATTTCACAGACAGCAGTGAATTTCAGTTCTGGTTTATTATATATCTACTCTTAGTACTCTTTTGCATTTTGCATTGGAGGGGATGAATAGAAACATGGGATGTATAAAGGGAGTTTCAAGAGTACTTTGTAGGTGAATGATGTGAATACTTACACACCACATTGGCTTTTTTTTGTTTGTTAGTTTTCAGATTTCATGGTGGGTGAAGCCACATTTGGAGGACAAAGACAAATATGAACAAAATGGACAGGGCCTATCTAGGTTGAAATCACCACTAATTAGATGGTATGCAAAAATCTAAAAATAAAATGCTCAGGACTCAGATTTAGTGCATATACAGGGGTGTTAGCTGACACATTAAGGAAGAAGACATTGGCAGTCTTAGGAAACCATGGTGATCTTTAACAAAGCGGCTAGTGGGAAATATTCTTCAGGAGTCGGTAGTCAGTGGTCAGTATGAGAATCATAATATTTTCTGTGTCACATCATTGTTATGGGTATAAAATCTACCATATAAAAACAAATAAACAAACAAACAAACAAAAAACAAATCTACCATATAAATGCTGTCTTTTGTTACTACCATCAAAATACTGTTGATTTAATAAATACTTCTGCTTTTATTTAAATGAGCATATCAGAGGTAGGGTGGGAGATGACAGTACTAGAAAGGCATTCAGTTCCTTTCCCTTTATAGATAGGGCTCCAGAACTATACTGTGCACGAGCTACATAGACACATTCCAATTCTGTTTCACACCCAACATTGTTTCGACTAATTCTTAAGTTCCAGTCTCTACCAACTCATCTGGTAGATCCCTGCTCTACAAGGGAGCTCTTTGATATTTCTAAAGCCTATTGTCTGTAAAAAGACATTTTTCTTTGCCTTCTTGCCTTTTGACTCTGAATCCATGGTGAAATCTTAAGCATTTTCTCATTAAACAATGACCTGGTCAGAGTGCCAAGATTTGTCTTAAAGATGAAACTTTGCTCAGCCCTAAGATTTTTGGAGCAATGTAACCCTGACTTCCTCACAGTCTGCTGGATGGTCTCAGGAGCCTATTCCTTCTTTGGCAGGAAATGGAGAGAAGGTCATCCAGGAGATCTTCCTGCATTCTGGTCTGGGATTCTCTTTAAGTGTGGATTTGCAAAAGAAAAAAAAAAAAACAGGGTGTCTTGTTTCTATATAGACAGTGCCTTGTTTTTACAGACTGAGCAGCATTATTCCCTTTTTCTTTCCAAGATATTGGGTAATCTTTTAAACATATTAGTTAATAGAAAATGATTGGTCAAGGGGCTGGATCTTTTTGGCAGAATCTGTAGCTGTGCTCTCCAAATGCTGGAGTTATGGTAAATTGGAATTCTTTCATTTGTCCGGAGCAACTGGAGACTATGATTCTGCTATAGGTGAGTGATACCTCATCAGAGCCCTAACCTCCCATGTGGTCAGCTCAAGTGGGAAGCGAGGAAACCAGAGGGCTGGCAATTATCCTGTTTCTGGGAGTTGAGTTGCCAGTTATTTGAAAAGATGGGAGTAAAAATACCAGTGCAAAGCAATAAACACAGGAAAATTGATGATTTGGAAGAATTGTCAGTGTATTTACTTCAGATTAAGCTTTGAAGTCAGATGGTACATTAGGCTCTTTCTTTTTCTTTTTAAAAAATGTTTTCTGGAAGAAATGTCAAAAAATCCTAGTAGGGGAGGATTGTGAAGACAGACCCTGGCTAACAGGTGAAGTTCTTAGGCCTCCTGATCCATTGCAACTGCCAGCCCATCACGGTTGAGGAAACACTGATGTTACTAACAGACTGGGGAGGTGGGAAGTTGCTTATGACACCTGTTAGCCCTGTGCATGCACTGTTCTGCTGTTCTTTATCTTTTAAAAAAAACTATTAGCCTGTGATGGCATGAGGAAGGACTATGGGGTGTGTGAAAGGGAAATCATTGACGGTTTTGAGCAGAAATGGGATGACCTCTGTTGTATCAAACTAACAGACACTGAGTATGATGTCTGTGACTGGGTTATATGGTTCACTTTCCAGACAGATGCAAATACCCAGAAATAGTAACTAAACTCTGTGCAGAATTGGTGCATTTCTGGGTGTCCCTGGACTCAGAGCTTGTGATGCTATCTTAATGAACTGTGGAAGTCAGAATAATCAAATCTTTAAGCTGTGTCCAATTTCTCTTAAGAAAAGAGATAGCCTGAGGCAAAATGCCTCAGGTTTCAGGAGGAAGCAGCTAAGTATGTAAGGGAGGATCATTATCATCAGGGAAAGGAGAGGTGACACTGAGCCTGTCACTTCCCTTGCCCAAGCAACCTGGGGCTGTATGAGGGAGGGGAAATGAGCTTATTACATTTAAGAAGCTAGGCAAAATTTTTTCCCCCCAAAATATCTTAAAAATGGAGCCAGTGATGAACTGAGGAAAAGAGCAGAGTTTGGGAAGAGAAGCTTATATTAGCTGGATAATTGAACTAAGTTTTACTTTGAAACTTGAGTGTGTGTTTTTGTATGTGTGTGTGTCTGCGCATGCATGCATGTGTATTTAATGTTTGGTCAAACAAATGTGCCCCAAATCATTAAACAGTCTCTTAACTACAGAGAACAAACTGAGCTTTGCTGGAGGGAGGTTGGTGGGGGATGGGCTAAATGGGGGATGGGTATTAAGAAGGGCACTTGTGATGAGCACTGAGTATGTAAGTGATGAATCAACTGAATTCTACTCCTGAAACTAATATTACACTATATGTTAAATAACTGGAATTTAAATGAAAACTTGAAATAAAAAAATGTCCCCAAAGTGGTACTAAGAAGGCAATTATGTAAGATTCTTTGTGTTCAAAGAACTTTATGTACAAATTTGCTCTTTTAAAGGGTACATCATTTGAATATTGGCTCTAGTGCATTTTTATATTACTTTCCAACTTTTGTGTGCCCAATAAATATTTTTCTCTATAATCAGAATCCATGCATATGTGAAATACTCTCGTATATAAATCACATTCTATTTTAATTTGGGGAAAATATAAAATTTTTATTACAAAATAAACAAACTGTTAAAATGAAAAAATCTGGTAATATAAAGATTCAAGAATCATATCATGGTAAATTTTACCATATGTGAAATAGCTCTCTCTTGGTAAGACTCGGCTTTCCTCATTGGTTTCTATTTTGTACAATGTTATTTATATTATGACATTGTGCTTTTTTGTATTATGATCTAGAAATACCATGCCTCTCCCAGTTGATTTTGAGAGGTAATCTTCTGACCCAGTCTCTAAGATAAGCAAGCTATCTAAAACATGTCCCCAAATATGTTTAAAGTTATAAAATAGAAATAGGTCAAAAAATAGGATGATGGTACATTTCTTTTCTGTGAATGAATATATATCACTAATGCCCATGTCAATGCATGTTTGATTACTCTCTTTAAGTTACTTGATTAATAAAGATATCATTTTCTCCATTAGCCAGGATGGAATGAGGAGTTAGGAAATATTTATATAAAACTTAAAAATTATCATTCCTTCAGATGAAATATGTTAGCATGCCTTGGGTAACACTCATATCATGAAATTGTTCTAAATAAAGCCCAAAGAGAAATCTTTGGAGTGTCTCAACTTAGAATTTTGAAGACCTTTTAGTTTCAAAGGCATCCAAGTGAAAATGACCTTTCCATTGAATAATCATCCATTTGTCTTCCCACAGCCTCCGAACTTTTTGGTCTTCAGTTCCTTAACATAGACACCCACATCACTAAATAGCCCCTCAGCTCCCAAGCACTTGAGCCTCTTGGGCGCCCCTGTCTCAGCGGTCATTCTTACCATGTAAGAATAGTCTTCCATTTCTCACTCTTTCTTCAATACGAAGGTCAGAATTTAAGGTCCACCCTCTAAAAAAATACTTTCCTGTTTACACATTAACTTAGCTTCTTTTTGATCTCATTCCTACAGAAACTAAATTTGGTCACATTGCTCCTAGCATGTTGTGAGCTTCTAGAGGGGGATTTGCACTATTTTATATTCTGTACCTGTTGAACATGGCAGCTTTTAGAAGTCTATGATTCATATAGGGCCATTATTAAGAGTGACAATTTTTCTGTCCCTCCCCCCAACCAAATCCCTCATATTTATGCACATGTAAAATCAAGAGTCTCACTACATGAACAGTGGAAAGGGGACGGTATGTCTCACATGGGTTGTCTGAAAGACTTCTGGGAAGAGGGGTATCACCAGTGGGGTTTATCAGTTGATTGTGTGTGTACTTCTATCTCCAGCAAAGCATGACCTCCTTCCTCATGGGCAGACTCTCTGTAAACTCCATGGATAGAGTCACTACCCAGCCACAGGCAAGAGCAAAAGGTCAAAATCCCCTAGGCTGAACTGCCTCTCTCTGCTTCTTATCCTATGGCTGCCTCTGATGACAGTCTGCCACTCAACAGCATTTCTAAAATAGCATTGTATAATTAAAGAATTCACTGTGGAACATTTAATAATTTAGGATATTGTCTCTAAATCTGGAGGGGCTTATATGTTTGGGAAATATTAAATGTTAGCATAATTTGGCAATTCCAAAAAGTGTATGTGGTAAATCAGCAACTTCACTGTCTTCACCAGCATTGCTCTACAGGTGAAATGATGTTGTAAACATGGCACCATAACATGGTGTTTCATGTGGGGTGGAGAGAGAACAAGGTGAGACTGACAGATGCAAATTGTAAAATGGAGTTGTGTTCTTTTAGCCTCTCCATAAGATTGTGTGTTATGAAAAGAATATTTGGTTTGAGGTCAAGAATTGCTTTCACTACTTGTATGATTTGGGGATAGCCATCCAACCTTTCTTTTCCCGTCTCCTTATGTATAAGATGGGGGTGAGAATAGTACCTCTTCAAGTTAAATAGCAGCTAACAGGTTTAAGAGTTTATTATGTGTTAGGCACTTTTCTAATAGCTTAATAATGTTAACTTTTTTCATCCTCAAGCCTACATGGTCAGTATCATTATGATGACCATTTTACAGATATGAGAGGTGAGGTACAGACAACAACCAACTCTTAAGTGGTAGAATTATAATTATTCAGGACATCTCGTCCAGAACCAGGAAGACACACTGATTCTCCAACACACTGGTTCTTCACATCCTGTGAACCATCTACACAGGATGGTTGTTCAGGTCAAATTGCTTCTCATGTAAAACACAAATATTAGATGTTATAGTATTCAGGATGATGTAGGTATAAACATATACCATTCTTTTGCTGGCTAGTGTGTAATTGTGTTTTGAGGAGTTTGATTTGATCCATGTTCTATTCAAATTCACAGAATAATAAACCACATATTAATAGGATTATAGACTTCCTGAAATGTAGGCTGAAAAAGCAAAAGCTATCTGAACATTGGAGATCAAGGTTAAACCTTTTTTATTACTCAGGTTGCATTTTTTTTTTTTTTGTATTAGCTAAGGACAGCTTGAGAGGCAGTTGGGGTAGAGTTATTAATAACAGGGCTTTGAACATTGGCTTTGCCACTATTATCTTCAGGATAGTAGGAATATCACTTGGTCTCTGTGCCTTGGGTCTCTTTATAAAATGTGAACAATAGTGTTACCTTCTTTACAGGTTGTGGTGAGGATTACGGTAATATGTGACCAGCATTTGGAAGAGTATTTGGCACACAGTGAGCTCTTCCTATAGAAATTAGCTATTATTATTTAGGCTTTTGCAGAATATACTTTGTTTTCAAAATTACTAGAAATCGCATCTAAAATAGGCAGACAGTGGCAGATTTTTCCCTGATAGTGTGCCTGTGAGGAAGGGAAGTATGGGGAGACAGAGAGTGAGAAAATATGAGAGAATATATACCATACATAAACTAGATAAAAACTCATAGAGACAGACAGTGGTGACTTGGCAGGGAAAAACATGAAAATGCTTTCTGGGGACTATATGAAACTCCCAGTGGGAGATCCATAAAGGAATCCCAGAAGGCAAATAGGCATGCACCTTGGCCTCTCTCACGCCAGCCTGGTCCTCACTCAGACATAGGTATGAGCTGGTTTGGAAGGCAGGTGTCTGCCACAGGCTAGAGACTGGGGGAATCTGATTCTAACTCATTCTCTCAGCGCTATGGAGGCTCTATTCTATTGCATTTTTCTTTATGTAAGCCAACATTTTTCAGGACAGATGTTCAGGGCCCTCTAAAATAAGCTTATTTTTCATAGCAGGCATAATCTGAGATGAACATATCTCCAGATTCAGCAGAATGGCTTCTGTGTACAGCTGGAGCTTACATTTCTTAGCATGTTAACGAGTGTCAGAAGTACTCCTCAAAAGATATTCCTTTATTAGCATCCTTTTTTTAGTAGTTTGGATTCAAGGCATTAAAATATCTTCAATCACACCACATTTAAATAAAAATAAGGAAAACACATTAATAAAGATGCCATATACCATATATCTTTGAGGATGAGGAAGAAAGTCAGCTTGAAATAGTGAACCAGTTGAAAAGCATGTCTTTGCAGAAATTTAGCATTTAATTGTTTCCAGTACCAAAAGAGACAGATTCTCATGAGTTTTACACCATGTGAATCAGTTCTGACTCTTGATTTTGGTTCATGTCATTATCTCATGGTTTTTGAGTTTGAGCCCCGTATTGGGCTCTGTGCTGACAGTGCGGAGCCTGCTTGGGATTCACTCTCTCCCTCTCTCTCTACCTCTCCCCTGCTCTCTCTCTCAAAATAAATAAATAAACTTAAAAAAGACCCACATTAAACCATGTGAGTCTTACTAGACCTGCTTTACTGAAAGTACTGGTTTTTAATTTTGCACAATGTGAAAACGATCACATTTTAAATGCAATCTTATTTATATCATCAACTCATTTAAAAGTTTAAATTATGCATCTTAATCATTATCACAATTCTGGAGAGATTCAAATTAATATGCTTTTATGTTTTTAAGAAAGGTGTCAGTGCTTCAGTGCAGCAGATGTTTTAAAATAAACAGATGAAGCATTATACATGATTAGTTTTCTGAATTGCCAAGCTTTTCCTTAAGGTTCTGTATGTGGTTGGGAGAAAGAGTGAAGGCCCAGTGGGAGTATAAAATAGAAACCAGTTTGAGATCATACTGACTGGATTCAGAGTCCTAGTTCTATTACTTTATAACCTTGATATCTTAGACAAGTCAGTAAACCTTCTGAGCCTTAGTCTCCTCATCTGTAAGGTACAAGTTTTAAGGTAAAGGTGAGAGAGTGTATATAATAAATATATAAAAGACAGTGTATATAAAAAATAGCAAGCACAGTTCTTGATATCTTTTACTCCAAAGATGGTGATTTTTATTAGTAGTATAGTGGTTTTATAATCTTCCCACAAATTGTTTGATTCATCTCCCTTCAGAAAGTGGAAACTGATTGTCCTCCCTCTGGATGTGGACTGAACTTAGTGACTCATAATTAATAGAATGTGGTTGTAGTGATGATGTGTAATTTCCAAGACTAGGTCCTAAAGAGGAGACTTTTGCTGTCAGCTGCCATGTTGTGATGATGTCTAAGCAGTCTGTGGAGAGGTCTGCATGGAGAAGCCAGCATCGGAGAGAAACTGAGACCTCTTGCCAGCTTTCAGCTCCAAATTGCTGGCTATGTAAGTGTGCTGCCTTAGGAGGGCATCCTCCAAATCAGTCAAGCTTTCAGATGACTGCAGTCCTGGTCAACATCTTATCTGCAGTCTCCTGAGAGACCCTGAGTCAGAACCATCCTGATTCCTGTGAGATGATAAGTGTTTCTTATTGTAAGTCACTATATTTTGAGGTAATTTGCTACACAGCAAAAGACAAATAGTACAGTAAAGATAGCAGCAAAACATCCCAGAATGGGATGAAAATCCTAAATTAGTTAGCAGCCTCTGCCTGTGTCTAGGCAGTTGCAGTTGATGCTAAAAATCAAAGGGGTGATTAACCTGCTAATCTATCTATTTGTTTAACAAATGTACTAGGTGCTAGCTTTGCATAAGGCCTTTCATGGGTCCTGGGAACCATGTGAGCTGCAGGAACTAGGATGAGTTACTAGGAAGAGACCAAGGCTCCCAGTGGTCTTTATGCTCCAGATCTAACCAAGGTCTTAATGTTACCTCCTCAGGATCTTCTGTTCATCCACGTCTCTCACTGCCACCTCCCTTATGCACACCACAATTGTCCTTTCCCAGGATCCCTGGCTTCCTGCTTACATTCTCATCCTATTAAATAATGTACATCTATAATTATGAATTATAAGTAGCTAGAATGAACTATGTACATGAAATCAAATTATTTCCCTTCTTAGAACATTATGGTGTCTCTCCATTCACTTTGAAAACAGTCAGACCTTTTCTGGATTATGAGAGCCTATATGATTTGAATCTTGATTACCTTCCTTTTTTAATACATTATCTCCCACCACTCTCTGTTGGTTGATTATGCTTCAGTTACACTAGCCTTCTTTCTGTTCCTCAAACTCACTGTGGGATATTGTCACAGAAAGGGTCCCAATAAGTCACCTTTCCCTGTATTCATGTTCTTCTGTGGCCCTCCAATATTAACTTTGACTTGGTCCTGTGACTTATTTTGACCTATGAGACAAGAACAAAATTGACATAAGAGGAGGCTTGAGAAACACTACACACTGGGAATTTTTTTCTCCTTGGCTGCTTGTGGAAGAAGACTGAATTACCCTGCTGTTTCATGAACAACACATGGCTCAGTTTCCTTCATTATCTCTGCCAACCTTCACTCAATCTCCAGACATGGGGTGAGCCCTATACATGAGTGAGTTCAGTGGTCATGGGATGCAGTGCTATAGCTGAGCCCAGCCAAAACTGCTAACCTACTGTGACAAACACATGATGTTGTGTTAAGTCACTAAGTCACTAAGCAGTAGATAACTGCTACACACCAACCTTATTCCTATCCCTGGGTCCTAATACTAATTGTCCCCTCTGATTTGTATGTTTTCTTCCTACATCTGCTACAGAGGGCTCTTTTTGGTCAATTAGATCTCAGTTTAAACCTCAGGATGTAAAAGGCCTTGCCTGACCACTCATCCCAAAGGGGTCTTATAGTCACTCTCTGTCATGTCATTATGTTTTTCCTCAAATCATTGTCTCCTGTTTTCTTGTTCACCATATTTTATCACATCTAAGACACTGTTGGTTGTAATACATTCCCATTTCAGAAATTTTGAAATGTGGAAAAATGAGTGCTTTGAATTGATGAAATACAATATTTGATTATGTATTACTTCCTGTCTTCCTGAGAATATAGGCTTCATGAGAGTAGAGACCTCCTACTTGGTCTTGTCCCCCTTTAATCATTCTCTACACTAGAGTTAAAATAAATTTTCTAAAACACTTATATAATCACATCACTCTTCTACTCAAAATGGTTAACTGGCCCCTCCTCTTAGGATAAAATCCAAAATGCCTACATGGCTCCCGTACCCTTAATGATTGGACTCTTGATACATTCATCCAGATTCAGACCACCCTCTGCTTTGCTTTTCTCCAGTAGCACCTATCTTCTGTCAGGTCTTAGACCACATAATTCTGGCCTCAAAGCCACTACCATGCTGACTCTCTGCCAGATGTTCTTCACCAGCCTCTCTGCCTGACTGCTTTGTGCCAATCATCCATCCTCAATTGTTACACCCTCTGTGAAGCCTTCTCTGCCCCTCTCAACGGACTTAACTTCCTCTCTCACAAAACCCTACACCAATAACTATTGTAATAATTATAAAATATTTGTACAATAATTTATTTCATACATGTATTGAATACCTACTATGTAGCAGACACAAATTTAGGCACTGAGTTCACAGAAGTAGATGGAAACAACAAAAATATACACCCTAATGGAGTCTATGTTTCACTGAAGGCAAATAGTCAATAAATAAAATGGATATAGAAGAAGTAACATGTTAATTACTGCTTGGAGAAAATTAAGGAAGGAAAAGGGAAATAAGAAATCCTAGTGGTTAAGGGGCTGCAGATTTACATAGAATGTTCATGAAACAGTGAGAGGATGACATTTGAGTAAAAACTTGGAGATAAGTAGCAGATATTTGGGGAAAAACAGTCTGGGATTGAGAATAGCAAGTCCAAAGGTGCTGAGGCAGGATCCTGGTCACTGGTGATGAATTTTAAAAACATTTCATTCCATAATTTTCACAGTGCACTAGTGGAAGAAGTAGAGAAAAAGCAGTTTATTTTTCCTTTAAATACATGAGCCTTTACATGAAGATACAGTCCCACAGAATATGACTAAAGCACAGGCAAGTTGTACTTGTGTCTTGCGAAAGAGGCAAGTCCAAAGAATTGGTTTCTCAACTCTTTATTAGATTCTGTGTATGCAGAGGGAGGAAAGAGTCAGGTGGAGTCATCCTGAAAGGGTCCACATAGAAAGTAGGTCTTGGTTGTCAAAGGAGGAGCAATTCTTCCACCAGTGGGACCCAGCAGAGACAGCAATCTAGGACCTGATGTAGGTCCTGCAGCCTTAAGTGGGCCTTGAGGCACAGTCACTGGGCCTTCTCTCACATAGAGTGAGCTGGATATACTCCTAATTGGGAGAGAATGGCCAAGTATCAGGGATCAAACCAGCCAATATCATCTACAGGAATCACCTAGGTACTTATTGAACTGTTTTCTTCTCATCAGTGGGGTCTAAGTACTGATGTTGAGGCTGCACACATGCACAGCCCATAACCTACCAATCCTTTTTGAACACATAACTAAAAGCCAACTCCTCACATCCATTTCAAACGTAGAATTGATGCATAAAATGCTGCATTCTAAGCAAGTTGCATCAGTTAACTGTACATCTTAGGATCATAGACATCACTTTGGAGTCTGATGACTGAAGAACCTGACTACAAAGCAAAAGAAGATTAGCCAACCTAAAACCTCACCAAGACACCTGGGAGGAGAAATAATGAACTGAATTCATGTCAACATATACATAACAGATATCTAATAATTTCCTGAAAGCAGGTTTTGTTAAAAGTGGGAGAGAATAGGAGAGTCTTGAGTGTTCAAGTGTGAAACTGACATGGAGGAAAAAGGGAGGATGCAAAACACAACTCTGTCAAGTTCTAAACTTTATTCAAGAACTAGCTTAGTTTGGCTGTTTCTTTTCTCAGTGGAAAGGAGATCTTGGCCCATAATGTTCTTGTCAAGATTTATTATTTACCAAGGCTTCAAATTCATTGCTTTTTCTCCAGATAGTATATATGATATTTTTATGATTCTGTTCAATATTTTGTTCATTTATTTTATATGTTTATATTTATCCAACAAATAATGATCATTGCCCTGAAATAAGTTGTATAGAGATGGACATGTGAAGATCTTTTCCTATGTATCAATGGTTTCTAAATTTGTCTGTGTAACAGAAAAGACAATACATAAATTTAATAACTTAACCACTATAATGTTATATAATTTAAAAATATGAACACCTGTAAGTTAGTATTCTGCTGAACATCCTTCCAGAAACTATTTTATTGCTTTCTTTCTTTCTTTTTCTCATGTTTGTTCATTACCTAGATAGTTTTGAATACATTCCTAATAGGAAGATACAGACTTTCCCATTATAGATATTAAGCATATATATGATTATAATAAATCAATTAAAAATCCTGAAGCCTTGTATGAAGGATGGTTTTGTTAAATTCTTAATGTAGTCAAATAATAGAGGTTTAGATTTTAAATATTTTTGCTGTATTAAACACCATCATATTTAACATATTTGTGTATACATTTTCCAGATGTGGAATTATTAAACTATCCTGTGTAAGGGCTGCACTCACCAACATTACACAAATGCCAGCTGTGAGGGAATGCATGTTATGTATATCATGGCATTTTGTGGTTCAGGTAAAGTTGATTATTATCATTTTGTTGATTTTGGGTTTCTGTAGATGTGCGATGCAGAAATTGGAGGAGGGGCTAGTTATAGGAATATTTGTTCTGTTAAAGTCTGTTGCTGCTTCTAAAACAACAACTTCATCTGAGTGGACAAAGAAAGAAAAAAAACATGCCTTATTTTAGGCATAGTCCCACGTTTAATTTTGAGGCAAAGCCCCTAAGAGTGCTGCAAACAGCAATGAATGGTGTGGACCAAAGATCTGTTTCCCTGTATGGTGGAATGCCAATTTGTGCTCTATTGGCAAACAAAATGAACATCTAACAGGGTATTGGGCTCAATACTTTACAGTATTTCTCGTTTTATGCTCATAGTACTCTAACAGCAACTACCTTGAAGTAGCAGAGAAGTTGAAGTCACTGATTCAAGCAGTATTTGATCTAGAAAGTATCTTGACTATAATACCTTATAGATATGAAGATGAAAATAAACTTGTAAGGAAATTTTAAACAAAATAAATTTTATTTGAGTAAGATATTAACTCATAGATACCTATATAATACTTTTTTAAATAAGGTTCACATTAATTTGTTATTTATTCAATTATTCAAAAATATTTATGAGTACTTTTTATTTGCCAAGCACTGGGATGTACAGTGGTGACCAAGGGATACATGGACCTTGTCTTCATAAAGAGATTGGACTGTGGAGGGGACAAGCAGGAAAGCTGGCTGCCACAGGCCTGGGGGCTGAAGCCACTCAGGGTGAAGTCCAACATGCCGTGGGATATAAGGAGAGAACCCAAACTTCAACCTTAGGTCCAAGGTTTATCTTTAAAGCAGATTAAAGGTAAATACAAGTGGTTAACTTTACATGTACTACTTAAAAACAAAATGTAGTCCTGTCTAAGAATTCTGTTGGGAATATTAGACAGCTATGACATGCAAGGCTCATGGATTGGTTACTTTTTTTTTTCTAACTGGCCTCATGGTATGACCAGAATTTCAGATAAAGCTTAGAAAAACATGTAACTTTTGGAAACTTGGCAGTTTCTTGAGTTTAATGTTTCTCATAATTTATGAATCTCATGGGAAAGTTATTTATCTCTAGTTTCTGGGATTTGCTAGAACTTTATAGAAATTGTCTAACAGGCAGCTTTTGGAGAGAAAAAGATTTCCAAAGTTTTTATTTTGATGTTTTTATTAAAGTCTCTTGACACCAGATTTCCCAGCTGATGAGCCAGATTCATTCAGATGGGCTTCAGTGTGAAAATTGGGTGTGTTCCATGGTGATGCTCATATCCAGCACTGCCTCATCAGAGCACCCTAATGGAGTGGCCTTGTCACTAGGGCACCAGTGATCTTCTTGTGCAAGGGACTATTTCTGTCTTTGCTCCCTATGCATCTTCAGAATGTGCACTGCCTGACACAGAGTAGTCGCTCAATGATTATTTGTTAAATGAGAGAAGTGTATATCTGGGAAAACTTCAAATACAGAAAGATAAGTGGAATGTTATTAGGTTGTCTGCCAAGGCAGTCCCCTTTCCATATTACAAGTCCCTTTAATCTACTTGCCTCATAGATGTGTAGTATCTGGATAAAAGGCCACCTTAGGTGAACATAATATGTTGAAATGGCTATGATTTCCATGATCTATGCTATTCTTCAATGTCAAGTCAGACCTTTCAGTAAATGGCATCACCATTTCTCAGGATATCCTAGAGAAGCATTTGAAACATGTGTTTTGAGGAGATGAGTTTGTTGTTAAAATATAAAGTGTGTTTCTGTATGTTTATTTCAAAGAGGATAACAGAGGAAGGATGGTATGTTATAATTATCTTTAATATTGCACTTCTTCAATTATAATTTATTATAACTGAAAGGAACAAGCTCTGAAACCTAGATTAGGGGCTTTTCTGATGTGAGCTGCTGGCCTCAGAGGTATACACATGGTACGTGCTGGATCTGAGCAGAGAATGCTTATATCATGTCAGCAGTCCAGGAGATATTATCCACAAAACTGTATGGTATTCACTATCTAATTCCTTTCACTTCTTTTGGTGAAGACACTGGAAAAGCTGATTGTAATCTGAGAATACCTCTTTTAAAGAAACATCAAGAGAGTTAGTGCTACTAGAGAAGCTAAAAGATACTAAAGTATTTGTTACAAGTGAGGAAAGCTTTAAAACAATGTAGAATAGGAATTCTATTTTCTACTTGTAACACTTGGTGACCTCTCCCCTACCTCAAAAGATAGTGAAAGAGATCTGATAGGGATGGCAACTGTCACTGCTTATGGATGTTACACTTACTTTCTAATGGTAAGACAACAAAAGGCCACACTCTGTGGGTATTCAATGATCAGACAAAACCATTGAGAAGCATGAGGGTCTTACCTGAACATTGATTCAAAGAAGTGTTCTAGCACTGGAAAACACTTAACAATATGTAGAGAAAGGAAACTTGGATTGATGTTTAGGTTGTCTACTAAAATGATCACAAGAGAGGCATAGATGGAAAACTATTCTGCACACTAATTTTTCCCCTAGCAATTATGGTATGGTTTTATAGGGTATCTTTCACCTAAATTTTAGGCAGCATCTGTAAAACTATAAATTCTTTCATCAGAATGCCTGGAGTAATTGTAACACTGGTGTATAGATAATTATTTAAGCTTTGTGTGTATGGATATATGTACAATTTTATCACATTAACTTTAATTCAGTTGAATTCAAAATTATACACTAGGAAGGGTGATATGTATGTATATGTGTATTGGTGTGTTATGAAGCTAAATAAATTATTGAACATGATATGTGAAATGTGTTTTATTCAGTATGATAGGTATTTTATTCAGTATGATGGGTATCATTGTAGGAAAGTAGAATAAGGTAAGCTTATATTCCATTTGATTTAAATATTTAAAATTTGTGTAATGTAAGTGATTTTTCTTATTTGCTGTACAAATTATTTTTCTGCTCATACTGTTTCTAGTGGTATGCCAATATATGTGCTATAAGTATTTTTTTTAATTTTTTTTTTACGTTTATTTATTTTTTGAGACAGAGAGAGACAAAGCATGAATGGGGGAGGGACAGAGAGAGAGGGAGACACAGAATTGGCAGCAGGCTCCAGGCTCTGAGCCATCAGCCCAGAGCCCGATGCGGGGCTCGAACTCACGGACCGCGAGATCGTGACCTGAGCTGAAGTCGGACACTTAACCGACTGAGCCACCCAGGCGCCCCAAGATAAGTATTTTTAAGAGATATGCCTCCCTAATGATCTAATAATAGCCATTTCAATAAGTAGATAGACATAATTATGAATAATATGTCTAGAACCTTTATGAGTTGGGGAATATAAAATAGGATGAGGTCCATCAGCTGCAAAAGCAAAAATCCTAGGAAACATAATTATCTACTAACTATGTCTTTTGCTGTGTTATTGATGTATAAGGGAAGGGGACCGTGGAAATGATTCCATGGAATAATTGGAGGAATGAAAAATGTAAGGTAATTGTTAAGGAGTGTGTGTGTGTGTGTGTGTGTGTGTGTATCGAGATATCTATCTATATCTATATCTATATCTATCTATATCTTATCTATATTTATCTATATATATCTCTATCATCTATCAATATCTATAATCTATATCTATCTATCTATCTATATCTATATCTATATCTATATCTATATCTATATCTATGTATCTATCTATATCTATCTACCTATATATATAGATGTATGTATATATAGATAGATAGATATGTAAGTTTATGTATCTCATATATAAATGTTTACTTCATTTTTCCAATTATAGTTATTTCATACTTTCCCACATGATGATTAATGTAAATCAGCTTTCATTTATTAAATACATTGATCTTGTTTCAAATTAATGTACAAGATTTGTGAGTAATTGTGAATCAGTCTTATTAGATCTGAGTGTATTAATATGATGTAGTGTACTTATTTTATTATTTTATTTTTTAAAAGTTTATTTTTATTTATTTTGAGAGAGAGAGAGAGCATGAGCAGGGAAGGGGCAGATAGAGACAGAGGGAGAGAATCCCAAGTAGACTCAGCGCTGTCAATGCGGAGCTTGACATGGAGCCTGATCTCACAAACCATGAGATCATGACCTGAGCCTTAATTGAGAGTCTGATACTTAAATGACTGAGCCACCCAAGTGCCCCTACTTATTTCTATTTTTAAATGTAGTTATACTTTTAATGTACTTTTGGAGTTCCTTCCTAATACCTTTTATTATGGTGCTTTAGTCTGTAGCAAGTCTAAAGTAATTAAGATTTTTTTCCAAGAGGAGAGGAGAGAAGTAACAATAATTCCTTTCCTGAAGAGTTTCTTTAGTTTAAAATGTTTATGTGAGAAAAGAGAATTGAAGAATGTATTTCACATAAGTATTAAACAGCTTTTAATTAATTACTTTATGTCAGAGCATAGAAACATATATTAAATCTATACATTTATAGACACGTTCTTCTCTAGTAGTCTGTCAATTAGATATTTCTTAGTATTTACAATTATAATTAAGAAATCTAATGTTAGTTTGAATGTCTTTCTCATCTAGGTAAGCATTTTTTTTTTGTAAAAAATTAGATTCTTTTATTTATAGAATTTTGACAAGAAAATATCTACATACATATTTTATTTTAATTTGATACACTCTTTTCTTTGTGATACTTGGGGTTCACTTTTGTCCTGATACCCCAAGTTCATCGTCAGCTCAGGAGATTTTTTTTGTGACTATTTCTTCTCTATAATTTTCTTCATTCTCTTCTCCTTCTAATAAGTCAATATTATATGTTTTGGATCCATATTTCTTAAGCTCCCTTCTGTAGTTTCTATTTTATTTTCTTTTTAAGTTCTGGAAGAATTGCTCAAGATGAGGTTCCAAATCACCAATTCAGTTTTCTGAAGCAACAGTTGTGCAATAATATTCATTTATTGGTTTATAAATTCTGTCAAGTACATTTTTAAATCCCAGAAAGACTTTCTGGTTCTCTGATGATTCCTTTGGCACAACAACCTGTTCTTTTGTGAATGTGATAGTCTTTGAAACCAAGATTCACAGTTCTTGTTTAAAAAATAACTTGACCTATTCCTTAATTTTCTGTTTATTTTTAAAGTTTTAATTTAAATTCCAGTTAGTTAACATATAGTGATATATCAAGGTGTATAGCATAATGATTCAACACTTCCATACATCAGAACAAGTGCATTCCTTAATCCCCATTACCTATTTAAACCATCCCCTCATCCACCTCCCTCTAGCACCATCATTTTGTTGCCTGTAGTTAAGAGTCTGTTTCTTGGTTTGCCTTTCTTTCTTTTTTCTCTTTGCTCATTTTGTTTTCTTAAATTCCATATATGAATGAAATCATATGGTATTTGTCTTTCTCTGACTGACTTATTTTGCTTAGTATAGTATTCTCTATCCCCATTCATATACTTGAAAATGGAAAGATTTCATTCTTTTTTATGGATGAGCAATATTCCATTGTATGTGTATACACACACACACACACACACACACACACACACACACATATATATATATATCCCACATCTTCTTTATTCATTCATCAGTCAGTAGAAACATGGGCTGCCTCCATAATTGGCTAATGTAGATAATACTGCTATAAACATCAGGGCACACATTCCCTTTGAATTAATAGTTTTGTATTCTTTGAGTAAATGCCTAGTAGTAAAATCGCTGGATTGAAGGATAGTTCTATTTTTGAACTTTTAAGGAAACTCAACACTGGTTTCCAGAGTGGCTGCACCAGTTTATGTTCCTACAAACGGTGAAAGAGGATTCCTATTTCTTCACATTCTCACCAACACCTGTTGTTTCTTGTGTTGTTGATTTTAGCTATTCTGACAGGTGTGAGGTGATATCTCATTGTAGTTTTGATTTGTATTTCTCGGATGATGAATGATGTCAAGCATCTTTTCATGTGTCTTCTGGCCATTTGCATGTCTTTTTTGGCGAAATGTCTGTTCATGTCTTTTGTCCATTTTTAATTTGATTATTGTTTTTTGGGTGTTGAATTATATCAGTTCTTTATATATTTTGGCTATTACCCTTTTATTGACTATATCACTTGCAAATATCTTTTCCCACTCTGTAGGTTGCCTTTCAGTGTTGTTGATTGTTTCCTTCACTGTGCAGAAGCTCTTTAGATGTAGTTACAATGGTTTATTTATTTTTTTTAATTTTGTTTCCCTTGCCTCAGCAGACATATCTAGAAAGAACTTGGTATGGCCAGTTTTAAAGAGGTTACTTGCCTGTGTTCTCTTCTAGGATTTTTATGGTTTTAAGGCTCACATTTAGGTCTTTAATCTATTCTGAGTTTATTTTTGTACATGGTGTAGGAAAGTGGTCCAGTTTCATTGTTTTGAATGAAACAATGGCTTTTCATTGGCTTGCCAGTTTTCCCAACATGATTTGTTGAAGAGACTGTCTTTTTCCCACTGCGTGTTCTTTTCTCTTTGCCAAAGATTAATTACTATGTAGTTGTGGGTTCATTTCTGGGTTTTCTATTCTGTTCCATTGATCTATTTTTGTGCCAGTACCATACTGTTTTGATCATTACAGCTTTGTAATATAATTTGAAGTCCAGAATTGTGATGCCTCCAGCTTTGCTTTTCTTTTTTAAGGTTGCTTTGGCTATTTGGGGTCTTGCGTGCTTCCATACAAATTTTAGGATTGTTTGTTCTGGTTCTGTGAAAAATGCTGTTGGCATTTTGATAGGGATTGCATTAAATGTGTACACTTCTTTTAGTAGTATAGACATCTTAACAATGTTTATTCTTCTAATCTATGAGCATGGAATGTTTTTCCATTTATCTGTGTCATCTTCAATTCCTTTCATCAATGTTTTATAGTTTTCAGAGTATAGGTCTTTCACCTCTTTGATTAGGCTCATTCCCAGGTATCTTACTGTTTTTTGTGCAATTTTAAAGGGGACTGATTTTTTAATTTCTCTTTCTGCTGTCGCATTATTGGTATATAGAAATTCAACAAATTTCTGTACACTGATTTTCTGTCCTGTGACTTTACTGAATTTGTTTATCAGCTCTAGCAGTTTTTAGGTGGAGTCTTTCAAGTTTTCTACACAGAGCATCATGTCATCTGCAAACGGACAGTTTGACTTCTTCCTTGCTGATTTGTATGCCTTTTATTTATTTTTGTTGCCTGATTGCTATGACTAGCACTTCTAGTACCATGTTAAATAACAGTGGTGAGAGTGAACATCTCTATCTTGTTCTTGACCATAGAGGGAAAGTCGTCAGTTTTTCCCCATTTAGGATGATATTAGCTGTGGGTTTTTAATATATGAACTTTATTATATTGAGGTATGTTCCCTTTACACCTACTTTGTTGAGGGTTTTTATCATGAATGGATGTTGTGTGTTGTCAAATCCTTTTTCTGTGTCTATTGAAATGATCATATTGTTCTAATGTTTTGTTTGTTTACCAGGAGTGTTTTTATTGCTTATTTTGTTTGGTTACCCTCTTTAAGGCTGCTGATTTTTTATAAATGACCAAGTGTCTATTTATTTATATTTATAGATCAATAATTAGGTTGATCAATATTAAGGGCCACCAGGAATTTTGCAGATCACTGTTAAATTTCCCTTTGAATATGGGAGCTGACTTTGGAGATCTTCATTTAATTCATTCAACAGGCATTTCTTGCATATAATAAATTTGTGAGCTATTGTGAGCTAAGCACTGTTCTGGGCACTCGGGAAACAATAATTTTAAAAAAAGCAACAATACCTGGCCATGAGAAACTTATATTGTAGTGGGGAGAGAAAGGCAAGGCAATAAACACAGAAAATACAGATGATGGGTGCTATGGGAAAAATAGAGCAGGGTATAGAGGATTGGAAATGCTAACAGGGAAGGGAGGTTGCTGTTGTAAATTGAACAGAGGATTCAGAGTGGGTCTTATGGAAAGGATGACATTTGAGCAAGGACCTGCCTGAAGCAGGTGAAGAAGCAAGCCAAAGATGAATCAAAGAAGGAGTGTTTCATTACAAGGAAACAATGGGTGTGATGAGACCAAAGCTGGGATGTGCCTGGAATGTTCCAAGAACAGCATGGAGGCAACTATGACTGCAGGGTTTGGGTTGAAGGACAAAGAATTGGTGATAAGGTCAAGGAGTGATATAGAACTGAATAATCTGGGGTTTTGTGAACTTTGGTTTTTAGTCTGATTGAAATTGAGAACCATCAGAGGTTTTGAGTAAAGCAATGACAATTTGATTAATATTAAGAGGATCACATTGGCTGCCATGTTGAGAATAATAGCAACAGGGCAAGAGTGAAAGTAGGATGACCAGTTAGAAAAGGCTATTGCAATTATCCTAGGGGAACAGCAGTGATGCTGGGGCAAGGTAGTAGCAATGCCAGCTGTGAGAGGCAGTAGGATTCTAGATGAATTTGAAAAACAAAAAAAGGATCTGGTGGCATATTGCACATAGGATATAGGAGAAAGACAGGAGTCAAGGATGACTCCCAGATTTCAGGACTAAGTGTCGAAAAGGAGGAATAACTATTATTGAGACAAGGTTTTAGGGAGAGATCAGGAGTTTAGTGTTGTACATGCTATATTTGAAATACTTGTTAGATATCTAGATACAGGTAGGCATTTGGATGTGTACATGTGCAGTTCATGGGAGACATCCAGGGTAACGATAGTAGTTTGTGAGTGACAGGTTTAGTGCTGGTATTTAAAGCTATGAATTCACCAACAAAGTAAGTGTAGGAGAAGCAGTCTAAGCACCAAGCTTACAGGCTTTTCTTGGACCTACTGATTGGTGTGTTTCTGTTTAAGGCATGTGGGAGGGGAATATGCTGGTAGGCCACAGACTCCTTCAAGTAAGGAAGGAAGAATTTCCCCTACAGGTGGAACACATTGGGAGATATTTCTTCCATCTTTGACAGGTTTTTGCTCATTTGGCAACAGTGGTGTGAAAAGGCTAGTTAGGTAGAAGACTGCCTTGTGTGTCTCTAGACTTACTGTCCATGTAAGGGGTCCACTGTGACAGATTTATTTCCTGAGAGGAGCAGTTTTGTTGATAGAAACATGAGAAGTGCTGTAGTTATCCTCTGTGTGCACAGAACATAGCATGAACTCAGCCATCAATGCTTTCAATGGGCTTGCGGAGTTCCATGACGTGGAACGTGGAAAAAGTGTTTTGTTTGTTTGTTTGTTTGTTTGTTTGTTTTTCTGGGGTTTGGTTAAGAAAATGCATTCATTTAACTTATCTAGAGGTCCCCTCCTTGCCCTGAATTGGATCTTAGGCCATTAGTTTATATAATTAGGTGTCTGGTAATATCATCGTTTTGTTTTTATTTTTATAGAAATTATACGGTTTCCAAATCATTAATATAATCTTAATCCATCTATTTTTTCCCAGTGCTATAATGGATGTGTGTGTGTGTGTGTGTGTGTGTGTATGTGTGTTTGCATTTGCATGTGTACTTACATGAGGATGTGAGAGATACCATTCAATAAGATACGGGAAAATTAGAAAGGTGAATATGGATTTGTCTTGAAGTAGAAGCCATTTAAAAAGTTTCATTGTGTTTCAAGGAAAGATATGTTTTAATTACTCTTTAAAATTTTTCTTTAAAGGCACATGAGATTATAAAATAACCAATCATAAGAGATCCAAGTAAATATTTAAAATATAATTTATATTTTATTTTTAGTCCTAGATGTTAAAATGTTAATAAAAAACATCAAGAAGCTTAAAGTCTCTGGAGTCATTATAAAGCTACAACTGTGTAAACAGCTTGCTTCAAATAATATCAAAAGAAGAGTTAACCTTATTAGATGTAGTTCTAACAGCAACACAGCAAAAGGCATGGCAACAATTGTATCTGAAGATTAAACTAGAGGAAGGCTGTCCTTACAAAAGCTACAATTAAATGAAACTTTATTTGGTGCAATTTTCATTTGTAATGCAATATTTCTTCTTACAGTTTACCAATATGGCTTAATTTTGGATCTATAACCAATTTTGCTGCCCACATTATAAAATGAAAAAGCAATTAAAATGCCAAATTCAGAAAAACAATGCATCAGACCATAGGGACATTTTGTGATTCATCATATTATTTGTGATGTGGCAGATATAATAAAGCTGGAGTGGAAAGGAGGCATATAATTTTGTGCATACTAAACAAGAAAATAAGGTGATATAGAAAATCCCTTTCTACTGTGCTTTGATCCCAAATCATAGTACTTAATTTATACTTAAAATAATTTCCATAATTAACAATCCCACTCTTTCAAAATAATATACCACACTTTAGTTGGTTTATCGAATAAAGTTATTTCCAAAAAAGTTTTGAAGGAGGTTACCAATAAGACAAAAATAGAAGATATACACTATATATGCATTTAACATACAGAATTCCAGAAAATGGATTGTATTCTTAGTATTTCTATGCCAGAGCCACACTGTTAGCCCCCAAATGGAAAGTTTACTGCTGTTTGTAGGTTTGACTAAGACATTTGTTATATAACTAGCAATATCTTTTGGCATTTTAGTAATTAAGTCCCCTTGGAAAAGAGTCAAATCTAGGCTTCTTCCAATATTTTATTTATTTTATAGTACTTTTAATGAGTTATTATCCAGGGATGCTGTTCTGGCTATTTTCCATCGGGCACACCCCCACCTAACCTGTTCTTCTGTGTCTTGCTGTGTACCAGGACGGTTGACCCCAATGGACCATACTACCTGAATGCCTTTGTCAGTGCCAGGTAGTGAGGTGCAGCCAGTGGGAGAGGTCAGCTAGAGGCTAGAAGGAGAAAGAGAGAGAAGTGGGGGAATTTACCTCTTCCTCCCTGTTTCTGTATTTTATATTTGGAAGTGACCATGTCACTCCACATAACTGCAGTTTCTTCTCATTCCTCCTCCAGAGTTCCAGCCCTCACAAGGATTTGGTCACATTATCCACTGTCCATCTGTGCCCCTGCTGCTCAAAAGGTGGTAAGATCTTCCCTCAATTCCTGGGTGTCTCAATCTTTTGCAGTTGCCCTTAACCCTGTGCACACTTCTGCAGTTGTCTTATTAAAATGTCTTCAATTGAGTCATCAGAGTAGAATTCTTCCTCTGCCGTCACCCTGCCTGACACAAGCACAATGATGCTGATATGATCAAGCCTGTAGGCACTTACAGAGATTTGAATCTATTCTGTGATGACTTCTGTGCTGCTCGGTAATAGTGATACCTTAGTTATGACAATTATAAGATAATGGCTTTATAAGATAAAGACTTGCATTTTGAGACTAAATTGGGTAAGGATGCCAGTGTACAGGCAGTAGCTTTAAGAAAAAGAGGGAGGTGGTGGCCTCTTGACCAAATAATCTGACTTCCCCAGTCTGATTGAGCATTCCAGTATTCAGTCCAGACCCCATAAAAGGAATGTCATTGTGTCTATTTCAACCTCTGAATTTTCTTTCCAGGAAAATTTTAATGCATCATTTACATAGCCAGAGGATGACCATGAAAAAAGGGTTCTTCTTCAAAGGTGAAATCTTGAGGAGACAGCAAAGGTAAATGAACATTCTATGTATCAGTGGAAATACCTTTTGGAAACTATACTGTTTTTACATAAGAGCTAAAAATTGGCAGTTACTCCTGGGTCTTGTGTATTTGGTGCAGGGATATTTCTTGAGATTTCTAGATTCCTTTTTCCTAGTACCTAGTCCATGTTTGCCTCCACAGGTAAATTTCCTCTCCTGGCCTTTTCCTTATGCGTAAGGGAGCTAATTCCTATAGGTTTCATTTCCTGGGCTCCACGGTTGGCAGTTTTCTCTTAGATTTGGCTAATGGGAGACACTTGCTGAAAAGCAAAGACCCAGAGGAAAGAGATAGATCTGGGATGATCTTCCCTATTCTCTCCCTTGTCTGTGTCTGTGCCAGTGTTCCTCAGTAACAGAAGCTCCTGCTGGATGTCTCTGCCCTCCAGATGCTCTCACAGGGCTCTGACAGCACATTGTCATCTCCCTGTCTTTTCAGCCTTCCTGGTATTAATAGTTTCTCACTGTTCCGAGTTTGGGTGTCTCAGTAGTCCTCGCTAGTTACCTTAACCTTTTCCAAGGCTCTTTGTATAACTCCCTTATTAAAGTACTTTTACTTGAAGCATCTGCATTGTATTTATTTCTGTTCTCCTTTACTCTTTCTTTAATTTGTATTATTTTAGTAGTGTTAGCTCTGAGATAATATGCAATTGGCTTTACTGTTGCAATTTTAGAGCAATGCTTATCCTGTCATTTTTAGAATCATGTTAAAATAATGTCATTAGAGCAGAAGCAAGCTTAGTAGCATTTATACATAAAAGTTGACCAGTGGATGCATTTTTTTTGTAATTGGAAAAAAAACCCCAACAAATAAAGCCAAGAATAATCCCAAGGCAACCCTCTCAGTAGCTGAGAACATGCTTAACAGTTGTGGGTTGAAAAAATCTTTGTAAATGTCCAAAGAGTAGAGAAGTCTACTTTGCAAGCAACAGTGAAGCACATAGTTTTACAAGCTGAATCAAAATTAGCTCTTTTCCTGGTTTATAAAAAGACAAACTATGTGACCCTTTGGATTTATGATCTAATTTTTTTATATCCTTTAGTCTAGGATTTCCTTTTAGTCTATGGTTCTGTTTTAAGATAACACATTTTTTAAAACTACATTGTCATTGCTGAATAGAATTATATAACAATTTAATACAATTATTTAATAAAGATGTTAAAATGTTAATATTTTATTTAAAAACATATGTAAACATTTGTAATGGAGACAGAAACAGAATTGGAAAAATATGGGCAGAGTGCCTTGAAGGATTGACTGAGAAAGGAAAAAAAAAAGAAAAAAAAAAACCAACCAAAACAAAACCTCAAAGAAAACAGGATGTGAGTCTCTGGCCAGCAAAGCAAAAGGATAAAGAGAACAGAGAATGATTAGGTTTTAGGGTAAGACAATTAACTTATTCTCTTTTCTCAAAAAAATCAGTAGAAGTTTAGTGGTGCTGAACTATGAATTAAAACAAACAAACAAACAAACTAAAAAAACCCCAAAACAACTAACTAATTTAATGGCCTGAAATGAAAGAATGGGCCACAGATTCTTGGAAGGTGGCAACAAAGCTGTTAACAGATCAAAAAATTTGGAAGATGAATTGATCACAGCAAAGGGTAATTCCAACAGCAATGGGGGGCATTTTGGCAAAGCCATTTTGAATAATCGGTTTTGACAGAACTACACAAAAATGACCCTATCAAAGAGTAAAGTGTTTTAAAGTTATATCCCTGCCTCTTGCTCCACCCTCGCCCACCAAGTTTATGGGTCTTGTTTATTCATGTTTGCATTGTTTACATTTTTTATAGGCAGTGATCGTTTCTTTTAGTTTAACTATATTTTATTTATTTTAAAGATTTGAAAACTATTTTTATTATTACCAGTACTGAATTATGTAACTTTTATAATTAAAAAAAGCAAAGATATTTTTAGACTTTATATATTTTTAATGATTTATTGAGATATAATTTACATACCATAGCATTCGCTCTTCTAAAGTGTACAATTCAGTGATTTTTAGTGTATTACAGATATGTGCCACTGCCACCTTAGTCCATTTTAGAAAATTTTCAGCACCTCAAAAAGAAATTCCTTATCCTTTATTTTTTTTCTCTCATTTCACATTCTCCCAAGCCCTGAGCAACCACAAATCTACTTTTGCTCTGTATTTCCATTCTGGAAATTTCCTATGAATGGAATCATATGCTATGTGATATTTTACAACTGGCTTTTTTCACTTAGAATAACATTTGCAAGGGTCATCCATGTTGCAGCATGTATCAGTACTTCATTACTTTTCACTGTCAAACAATATACCATTGTACAGCTCTGCCACACATTTTGTTTATTAATTAATCAGTTGATGGGCATTTGGATTGTTTCCCTCTTTGGTTATCATTAATAATGCTATTAAACATTAGTGTACAAGTTTCTATGTGGATATGTTTTCATTTCTCTTGGGTAAATATGTAGTAGTGGAATTCTAAGTCATGTGATAACTCTAAGTTTAACCATTTGAGGAATTACTGGACTGGTTTTCAAAGTGTCTCCACCATTTTTTATATTCCCACCAGCAGTGTTTGAGTGTAGATGAAATGATATAATATTGTTGTTTTGATTTGCATTTTCTTGATGACTAATTATCTTGAACATTGTTTCATATGCCTATTGGTTATTTGTATATCTTCTCTGGAGAAATCTATGTTCAGATACTTCACCCATTTTTATCTGAGTCATCTGTCCTTTTATTATTGAGTTGTAAGAGTTTTTATATATCTTGGGTGCAAATACCTTGTCAGATACATAGTCTGCAAACATTTTCTTCCATTCTGAAGATTGTGTTTTCACTTTCTTGATAGTGTTCTTTGAAGCACAAACTCACTTTATTTGATAGTGTCATTTAAGGCACAAAAGTTTTTAATTTTGATTAAATATAATTGGTCTAATTTTTTTCTTTTGTTGCTTGCGATTTTTGGTGTCATAGCAAAGAAACTTTTACCAAATCTGTGGTCATAAAGACATACTTCTATGTTTTCTGCTAAGAGTTTAAAGTTGTAGCTCTTACATTTAGGTCTCTGATCCATTTTGAAGTAATTTTTATATGTGATGTTAGATAAAGCATCTAACTTCATTCTTTTCATGTGGCTATCAAGTTGTCCATCATCATTTGTGAGAAATCCATTCTTTCCCCACTGAGCAATCTTTTACCCTTCTCAATATCACTTGATCACAGATGGATGGGTGTATGTCTGAACTCTCAATTCTATTCAGTTAATCTATATGTCTACTTTTACATCAGTACCACACTGTCTTGATTACTGTTTTTCTGTAGTAATTTCAAAATTAAGATATGTGGGGTACCTGGGTGGCTCAGTCCGTTGATCATCCGACTTTGACCCAGGTCATGGTCTCACGATCTGTGAGTTCAAGCCCCGTGTCTGGCTCTGTACTGACAGCTCAGAGCCTGGAGCCTGCTTCTGATTCTGTGTCTCCCTCTCTCTGACCCTCCCCCACTCACGCTCTGTCTCCCTCTGTCTCTCAAAAATAAATCAACATTAAAAAAAATTTTAAAAATTAAGATATGTGAGTCTTCCGACTTTATCCTTTATTTTCAACATAGTTTTGCTTATTCTAAGTCATTTGCAATTCTACATAAATTTTAGTATTAGCTTGTCAATTTTCAAAGAAGCCAGCTGGGATTCAGATAGGGATTGCACTGAATTGTAAATCAATTTGGGGAATATTGCCATCTTAAATCTTTCAATCTATGAATATGAATAATTACTATTTATTTAGATCTTTTAAAATTTCTTTCACCAGTATTTTATAGTTTTTAGAGTATAAGACTTGTACCTCCTTGATTAAATTTATTCCTAAGTATAGTATTTTATTTTTTACTGCTATTGTAAATGCAATTGTAAAAAATGTAACTAAAATTTTTTTTTAATATTTATTTTTTTGAGAGAGAGAGATACAGATGCAGTGCGAGCAGGGGAGGGACAGAGAGAGAGGGAGACACAGGATCTGAAGCAGGCTCCAGGCTCTGAGCTTTCAGCACAACACAGAGCCCAACAGGGGCTTGAACTCATGAACTGTGAGATTATGACCTGAGCCAAGGTCAGATGCTTAACCCACTGAGCCACCCAGGCACCCTTGGAATTGTACTCTTAATTTCATTTTCAGGTTGTTAATTGCTAATGTATAGAAATGTAATTGACTTTTATATTGACCTTATATCCTGCAAACTTGCTGAACTCTTTTATTAGTTCTAATAGTTTTCAGTGGATTCCTTATAATTGTAGACATACGAGATCATGTTATATGCAGATAAAATAATTTTCTTCTTTCCTTCTGACCTAAATGCATTTTATTTACTTTTTATTCCTAATTGTCCTGACAAGAACCTTACGTACAATGTTAAATAGAAGTGGTGAGAGCAGACACCTTGTCTTATTCCTGATCATAAGGGGAGAGAACTCAGTCTTCCTTAAATTTTTTTTTTAACATTTATTTATTTTTGAGACAGAGAGAGACAGAGCATGAACGGGGGAGGGGCAGAGAGAGAGGAAGACACAGAATCCGAAGCAGGCTCCAGGCTCTGAGCCATCAGCCCAGAGTCCGACGTGAGGCTCGAACTCATGGACCGTGAGATCGTGACCTGAGCTGAAGTCGGACACTTAACCGACTGAGCCACCCAGGCACCCCTAGTCTTTCATCATTAAATGTGATGTTAGTTTTTCATAGATGCCCCTTATTACATTGAAAAGTTTCACTTCTATTCCTAGTTTGTTGACTTTATATTTTTTTAATCAGGAAAGGGTGTTGGATTTTGTCAAGTGTGTTTTCTGCAACTATTGATATAATTATATTATTTTGGTTTCTTTAGTTCATTGATTTAATGCTTTCTCTTAATAGATTTTGAGATGTTAAACCAACCTTATTATTTTTAATAAATCCCACTTTTTTATGGGATATAATTCCTTTTATATATTGCTGGGTTTAATTTGCTAATGTTTTGTAAAGGATTTTTACTTCTGTATATATGAGGGATATTGGTCCATAGTGTGTTTTCTTTGTGATATCTTTGGTTTTGGTATCAGGGTAATACTGGCTTCATAGAATGAGTTAAGTAGTCCCATCTCTTCTATTTTTTGGAAGAGTCTGTGAAGAACAGGTACAAATTCTTTAAATTTTTGGTAAGATTCACCCAGGAAGACATCTGGACCTAGGCTTTTTCTTTGGGCAGTTTCTTTTAATTCTTAATTCAATCTCTTGTTATTGACCTATTCAGACTGAGTTAGTTTCTGTAATTTGTGTCTTTATAGGAATTTCTTATTTCATTTATTTTATCTAATTTATTGGCATACAATTGCTTGTAGCATTCCTGTTACATCTGTAGGGTTGTAGTAATGCCCCTTTTTTATTTTTTATTTTAGCAAGTTGACTCTTCTCATGTATTTAATCAATCTAGCTAATAAAAGTTTATCCTATTCAGCTTTTCAAAGAACCAGATTTTGGTCACATCAATTTTCTCTACTGGTTTTTTATTCTCTATTTCATTAATTTCCACTCTATTATTCCCATCCTTATGTTTGCTTTAAGTTTAGCTTCTTTTTCTGGTGCCTTGAGATGGAAAATTAGATTACTGATTTAAGATTGAAAAAAAAATACAGGCATTTACAGCTATAAATTTCCCTCTCAGTACTGCCTTAATTCCATCCCATAAGTAATTGTATGTTCTTTTTATTTTCATTTGTTTCAAAGTGCAGGTAAGCCTTAGATTGTGAGTAACTTATTCTGCAGGAGTTCCACAAGATGAGCAAACATTTCTAATAAATTTTAACTTGATAAACGAATGATGTCTTGCAATTTGAGTAGTATGTGATGCTGAAGGTCACATGACCACAACTGAGCCAATGGTTCTCTCTCTCTTGCTGCGAGATTGTGGGTGAGCATCTCCCATGCTTGGATGCTCAGTCCCAGGCTGCAGAGTTTGGCAGAAATCAGCAATTTTTCAGAATGTTGGAAGGTGCCCACAACTGGCACTAGTGTATTTTTTGTCACTTCAAAGCATGTATGGACAGTCCTTCGCTTTTCCATACAAAAGTAGGTTTAGGAGTGCTTTGCTTCATTCTAGGTCAGGCTGACTGCAGATAAAGACCTTTTCCTCAGCTGCCTTATTGCCAGTTACATTAAATACAGTATATGACAGGAGTTTATTAATACTATACTGTAGTCAACATCGGTGCAAGTTGGACCCCATGCAGAAAAATGTTAAAAAGAAGGGTGGTAAGGAAAAGGGGATGATTTAGGTAGAAGTAAAGAAGGAAATCATCAAGAAGTTCTAGTGGCTGAAATTGCAAGACTTTATAAGTCTACATCTGCAGAGGAGGAGGAGAAAAAGGCAGAGGAATCCTTCACTTCAAATGAAATTAGGGAGATGTGTAAAATGTGGGAAACAGTGCAAAATTTTGTAGAAAACACCACCTGAATAAGGCTGTAGCAGTGCAAGTGATAAATCCGTTTAATGAGAACGCAATGTCACATTTCTGCGAAATCCTCAAAAGGAGGCAAAAGCAAGTGTCATTGGATAGATTCCTTGTTAAAGTTGTACAAAAAGAAAAAGATTCCATTGAGCCAATAGATAGTGATTCCCTTAGTGAAAGTTGTTCTACATAATAACCCTCCTCTCTCTTATCTTGCTCACACCAGCCACACAGGTTTTCAAAGGTAAGTGCAGGTTAATTTATTTTTCTTTATATTTTGTATTTTTATTATTTTATATTAAAGTATTGTAATCATTTTTATACGAATATTTTTGGGCTGTGAAATGAATCATCTGAGTTTCCATTATTTCTTATGGGGAAATTAACTCTGATATACAAGTGTTTTGGATTACAAGCATGTTTCTGGAACCAATTATACTCACAAACCAAGGTTTTACTGTATTTTCTAATTTCTCTTTTGACTTTTCTTAGACCTATAGTTTATTTAAGAATACGTTAATTTCTGGGCACTTGGGTGGCTCAGTCAGTCAAGCATCTGACTTCAGATTTTGGCTCAGGTCATGATCTCACAGATCCTTGAGTTTGGGCTCACATGGAACCCAGTGTTGGAGCCCCACATCAGGTTCTGCACTGATGGTGCAGAGTCTTTGGGTTTCTCTCTCTCTCTCTCTCTGCCCCTCCCTCACACTCTCTCAAAATAAATAAACTTAAAAAAAAGATTTTGTTAATTTTCACCTAATTATGGGATTTTCAAAATTTTATGTTGATTTATAATTTCATTCCACTGTGTCAGAAAACATTCTTCTTACTATTTCTCTCCTTTAAAATGTATTGAGGTGTGTTTTATGGCTTAGTATATGGTCTATCCTAGAACAGTATATTCCTCTGTACACTTAAGGATGATGTATGGCCTGCTTCTATTGGGTAGAGTATTTTATAGATGTCTAGTTTGTTCAGATGTCTAGTATTGTATAGATGTCTAGTATTTTATAGATGTCTAGATGTCTAGACCTATTTTATAAGGTCTAGTTTGTTCATTGTGTTGTTCAATGTTCAACGTTCCATCCATTATGGAAAGGGGAGTTTTGAAGTCTCCAATTAGTATTGTTGGATTATCTATCTGGTAATATTTATCACTTTTTGCTTCATGTATTTTGGTATATATTTGTTATGTATTTATATGTTTTCAGTTTTATATTTCCTAATGAACTGACCCTTTTATCATTATGAAATATTCCTCTTTATCTCTAGTAACTTTTTGTTTGCTTTAAAGTATATTGTGTCTTAGTATAGCCAGTCCAACTTCCTCATGCTTGCGTTTGCAGGCTAAGTATTTTTTCATTGTTTTGATCTAATTATATCTTTGAATCTAAAGTGTGTCTTCTGTAGCCAGGATCTTGCTTTTTGTTTGTTTGTTTGTTTTTTTATTCCAGTCTGAGGATCTCTACATTTGATTGGATTGTTTAACCGTTCAAAGTTAATGTCTTTCTTGATATGGTTAGAGTTTCATGTGTCATTTACTTTTTGTTTTCTATATGTCTCTTTTTTGCTCCTCTATCACTCCTTTTCTATTTTCTTTTTCTTTAAGCGAGTAGTCTCTAACATAGCATTTTAATTTCTTTAATGATTTTTTTCTCAGTATTCCTAACAGTTACTTTCTTAGTGGTCACTTTTACAGTTTTCCATAAACATACTAACATATAAGTATCAGGTTCAAATTTGTACTAACTTAATTCCAATGAAATATAGAAATATTAATCCTATAAAGTTTTATTCCCACCTCCCATTCTGTAATAATTTTATTATACATATTACACTATAAAAGTTACAAACCCAACATTATTTTTATAATTATTACCTTATATAGGATTATCTCCTTTAAAGAAGCTAGGAGAAGAAGGCAGAACAAGAATATATTTATAGCCTTAGTTATATTGCCCTTCTTATCACTTCTGGATCTCTTGATTTGTTCTTGTGGATTTGAGTAACCATTTGGAGTGATTGCTTAGGCCACTACAGCTTTGCTCCAACCACATCCTCTGTGCTATTATTTACAAATATATTGCATTTCTGGGGGTCCCTGGATGGCTTAGTTGGTTAAGCATGTGCCTTTGGCTCAGGTCATGATCTCATGGTTCATGAGTTTGAGCCCCTCATTGGGCTCTGTGCTGACAGTTCAGAGCCTGGAGCCTGCTTGGATCTGTTTCTCTTTCTCTGTCCCTCGCCTGCTCACACTCTGTCTCTTTCTCTCTCAAAAATAAATATACATTTAAAAAATTTTTAAAAACCACAAATACATTACATTTCTGTATATTTCAGCTGGAAAATATATGCATTTTGTTTTATAGAATTGCTTCCTCAATTAGTTGACAAAACAAAAGAAAGGCATACACATTTGTATCTCTTTTAAAATTACACAGTTGCCTTCATTGGTGCTCTTTGTTTTTATATATTTTTTTTACCCTCTGGGATCACTTGCTTTAATCCTGAAGAATTTTCTTTAGTATTTTTTGTAATATTACTTTGCAACAAATTATCTCAGTTTTTGTTTATATGGGAATTTCTTTAACTTCGTATTTGAAAAACAGCTTTGTTGGATATAGGGTTATTGGCTGACTGTTGTTATTGCTGCTGCTGCTGTTGTTATTGTTTTGAGACATCTTAATATATACCACTGTCCCTGGCCTTCATTGATTCTGATAAAAGCTCAGCTATTATTCTTATTGGGATTCTCTTGTTAGTGATGAGTCACATTTCCCTTGCTGCTTTAGGATTTTTTTCTTATCTTTGGTTTTGAACATATTTACTGTTTATGAAAGTGAATCACTTTTGTTTATTCTCTTTGGAATTTGTTGAGCTTTCCATATGTGTACATTTATGTTTTTCAATAAATTTGGGGATTTTTCAGCCATTATGTCTGAATATTTTTTCTGTTCCTTTCTTCCCCTCTTCTCTTTCTGGTACTCTCATTAAAGGCACATTGTTGCAATTCATGGTGTCTCACATTTTCCTAAGACCTTCTTCATTCTTTCTTTCTTTTTTTTCTCTGCTTCTCAGATTGTATAATCTCTTTCAATCTATCTTTAAATTTGTTGATTCTTTCTTCTGGTGATTCACATCTACTATTGAGCCCTTCTAGAATATTTTAGCATTTTGGTTATTGTATTTTTTAAGTCCAGAATTTCCATCTGGTTCTTTTAAAATAATTTCCATATCCTTATTGATATTCTTTATTGGAGGCACCATTGTAACCAAACCTTCCTCTACTTTTTTAATCATGTTTTTTCTTAAATTCTTTGAGCATATTTATAATGCTTTGTCAGTTAAATATGATATATGGTCGCTCTCTCAGAGTTTCTATTGCCTACCGCCCCCGCCTCACCGCCCCCTCCCCCCCCCCCCACCGCCGCCCCCGTTTATAGGTAATACTTACCTTTTTTCCTGCATATTTGGACATTTTAGATATTTTAGATATTATAGTCTACCAACTCTCAGTAGTAGTTACCCATACTTCTGAAGTGGGGGCGGGGGAGGGGAGCTTTGGTACCTGTTAGTTTTATTTATCTGGCTGTTTTGCTTGTTTTTTATTTGTTTTGTAACTGCATTATTGTGGTGAGGGCCGTGCCCCACCCCATCCCACAGTGTGAAACTTCTGATGTTGTGCCTTGGGAGTACAGCCTTAGTTCTGTCAAAAGTCATGTTGGGATGACAGTATTTTCACAGGGCTTTCTTTGCCTCTTACCATTGACCTCACCCTGCTATCTGGTCAGTATTTGAGATACATTCTGACCCCCTGAAGGCTCCTCTACACTGTTTCTTTCACCAGTTTGCTCCAGCAAACTACTTAGGCTATAATTTAGCTTCTATTGTCAGTGAATCCACCAACCTCACCCTAATTGCCATCACAGAAACCTCTGCTGTTTTGAGAGTGTCCTTAGGCTTTAACTGCTTTGCTCTCTGTTGCAAATGAAGTCAGTTATTTGGGAAAAGAATAGCTTTTATTGGCTTCCCTTTCTTCCCAGGCAAAAATCTCTGAGCTAAGAATTAGGAGCTGGGGATGAGACAGGACCAAGCTTCTCTCTATGTGACACCACTTCTTTAGGAACTTAGTGCTTAGTTGGGGGAGACAGAGCAACATCCCCAAGTCTTCTTGGCTTGCCTCTTTGAATATAGAACCTCTATCTTTCCAACTGAGACAGGACAGTCAAGACCCATGTGTGTGTGTGTATCTATATAGAAATATATTATATGTAGTATATGTTTAATACAAATTAAATACACACATTATTAATATATCTTTTATAATTTAATATTTTAATAATTAGTATATAATTTTGACAAGTTTTTCTGGAGAGTGGGCCTCATGCTATCATGCCAGAAGTGAAATCTCAGTTTTAAAGTGGATTTGCCTCCAGATGAGCTAATGGTCCTAGTCTCCACAGACAAAGATGTTCTATATATGAACTATATTAAAAGAATTATAATTGCAGATTTCTTGTACAACCTAAATGATGTTTTCACTTTTATATCATTCTAATTATGTATTGTTAAATATAAAGGAGAAATATGAAAAGTTGTGCTATAGAGCTTCCAAAATATAGATGACTTCTCAGAGAAAAAGCAGATAGTTTGCTCAGAGTGGCTGGTTGTCTGTTTTGGGGGTGAGGCGTTATTGTTAAACATGGCTCTGTCAACCCATGGGGGAGGGGAAGGAAAAAAAAAAGAGGTTAGAGTGGGAGAGAGCCAAAGCATAAGAGACTGTTAAAAACTGAGAATAAACTGAGGGTTGATGGGGGGTGGGAGGGAGGGGAGGGTGGGTGATGGGTATTGAGGAGGGCACCTTTTGGGATGAGCACTGGGTGTTGTATGGAAACCAATTTGACAATAAATTTCATATATTAAAAAAAAACACACAAAAAACATGGCTCTGTCTTCTGTAGTTGGTCTGACCAACCTCAGTCTCATCTCTGACTCTGCATTCTTGACCCATATCTCTTTGCTGATGACCACCTTACAATCTGTAGGTCTGAAATGTGTAAGGCTTTGCACATTAAGTTATGAGTATACAAGCTTATCTTATAGTATCTTATTTTACTTTTTTAAGTTGTATCAAAATGTTGGGGATCAAAATAGGCTGTGACAGTGTCAAAGAGCCCCTGGCGCTGAAATGCCTACAGTGGAGACACCAGGTCAAAAATGTTATAAATATGTTCCACAGAGAAGATATTTTTAGCAACCTCTGGACATTGGTGGCTTGGGTAAGGAAGGGGAGAACTGAGGAATGTATGCCAATGAGGTGTTCAGTGAGCCTTGTGAGGAGGATGAATTTCAAAGTATTCAGAGAAATCTGAGAAAATGAGGAAATGGAGGCATGTGTCACTAATATCGCATAATTCAAGGATCCCATATGGTGAGGAAGTATGACTTTTATTGTAATCTAGGAATACTCAGTGATTCTTTGCAGTTCAGATGAAACATTAGAATATTGTGGTAGCTTGGATATTCTGTTAATAAGACCTTTTATTGAGACTTTTTACAAATTTTCAATATATTCAGGAGGGCTGGAAAAGGAGAATATAACATATGCAATGGCAATATTTCATTGCCACTACTTGCTGTGGAGAATTAATGAAAAAAATAATGGAGTATAGCAAATTACTGTACTTATTGATTGTAAAAAATAAAACACTAGTCATTTGTCTATGCAAAATTAGAATGTCACTAATGTTAACTCTTGAGAATTATCAAATCAAGACAGAGAGCTAAGGCTTTGAGTTTGACATACATTGCTTTTGGTCATTTGTATTTTCTGATTCCACAAATGTCAAGTGCCATTTCTGAAGGAGAAAATGCAGAAATACAAGGATTTTTTCATTCTTGCTCTCATTAAATTCAACTATACTCCCTATCCACTTACATTGGATGCTTCAACAACATTTTATCAACTTAAGTGTTCACAGTCTCTCAGCTTTCTGGCCTGTAAACAAAGATAAATATTAGAATTAAGTTAGTGTTTTCTTGGAAGTTCTGTTTACAATAAAGGAAATGGATAAATAGTATTCTAATGCCTTAAGTTAGAGATGCATCAATATTAGTTTGGAAAAAATGTTTTTTCTCAAACATAGCCCATAAATTGAAGTAAAAACACTCCCAATTTATTGCTCAATGTATACATACACACATGTACTTGTATGCATACATATACATGTATGTATATAGGTACAGTATGTACTTGTGTGCATACATATACATGTATGTATATAGGTACATGTGTGTGCATGTTTTGTATGTTGGTGATAATCTAACAGTATCTATTAAATGAGTATTAGATAATTTATAAATAAATATCTCATAGTCTTTTTGTGATGTTTTCTATTCCTTAGTAACTACACAATAGTTACTGTATATGAAAAGGTTATTCGTTACTTTACACTTTGCACTATGACAATGTGAGAATAAAGGAGAGAGCTAAAATGACTGCAGGGGCGCCTGGGTGGCGCAGTCGGTTAAGCGTCCGACTTCAGCCAGGTCACGATCTCGCGGTCCGTGAGTTCGAGCCCCGCGTCAGGCTCTGGGCTGATGGCTCGGAGCCTGGAGCCTGTTTCCGATTCTGTGTCTCCCTCTCTCTCTGACCCTCCCCCGTTCATGCTCTGTCTCTCTCTGTCCCAAAAATAAATAAAAAAAAAAACGTTGAAAAAAAAAAAATTAAAATGACTGCAATCCATTCAAAATTATTTGTCAAATAGGAATGCCTTAAGTTGGCATGTGGTTCTTTAAAATAATACGATAATTTTATGAATAATTTTAATGATCAATTCACAGTAAAGTATCAAACATTCTCCTACTGATCGTTCCCTCAGTGGTCATTTGTTAATCTGTTTATATTTTAAAATAAAGTATGTGCAGCATATACTCCATTAGGAAGGACATTCAGAGAGTTCTCAGATGAGAATATAGAGAATTCAGGCATTTATTCAGAATGAGACCAGATGTTTTCCCAGGAGTCTTGCATTCCTAACCACAGGCCAATGTCTGCAAGATTTGAGTGTTAGGTCTCAAAAACTAAACACACTAGGCTTAATGCAAATTAAATTAGAATGAGAAAAGTAATTACCCAGGACTTAACTTAACAATGGCCAACTAAAGAAATTGAGATGACTGTCCTTCATACAAGGATGTGCTGCTGATCTGCTATTAACAAGGTAAGTTCCTGTGAGATATTTTTCTTGGGTTGTAGTTGTGAGGGGTAGTGCTGAATTAGCTATGTCTTCTCAGGCTTCCTGTCCCCTTATTCCTAAAGGTACAATTGAGAAAACAGCTGGATGGGCTTAAGGAATAACTTCCTTAACAAAAAACTGCATAACAGGAGATATGGTTTAATACATCTACAAAAATAAGCATTGGCCTATGTGCTGAAAATAGTTCTTCTAGGTGGGAGGGCAGGTGGAGGCCATGCTGATAAAATGTAGGGCAATCTTGGTCACACAAATCATGTAGTAGGCCGAAAATATTTTCTGCTTTCCTTTCTCCTCTGACTTTTTTTGTTTGTTTGTTTCCATAGGAATTTGGCAGGGAAGGGAGACTGAGGTGAGGGAAGCTGATGATTTACTGCATTTGCTTAACATTGATTCATTTATTTATCTGAGCTAGCACTGATCTCACATCCTGAAGATTTACTGCGCAGTTGAACGGGGTGGAGGAGAATTCAGAGCACTCTGGTGAGAACTCATAATAATGCTGAAACCTGAGGCCAGATCTAATTCCCATGTAAATCCTGCTTGGTCTCAACGTTGTTTTTGTGCTGGGGAAGATGTGATTTTGTTTGGGTTATATCTGAACTACACTGTATCGTCTGTATCAGGATTAACTTCATCTACAAGAAAGCATTAATTCTTAGAGGTATGGAAGTTTAGAGCTGGAAAAGATACCTGGTTTAAGTTCTGATTTTACAAATAGGAAACTAAGGGAGTCACTCAAGGTCACACAGCCCATTAATATCTCTCCCCAGATAACACAACAGCTTTTAGTACATTGGGAGATTACCTTTAACCAGACATAAAAACATCAGTTCTGAAAAAGCTGAGATTTCTCTGGCTACAGTCCTGATTTGCAGTGTCTTTAATGCCTGCCTTGTCTTGAACAATCCCAAATACAACAATAAACTTTCTGCAATCTTTCAGCCATGCATTAGAGTAGGTACATTTGTGGCAACTGAAAATCTCAAAGGATATAGCTACAGGACTCATCTTGTGATAGTGTAAATAGCATGATATAATTTTAAAAAATACTCTGTTTAGCTGCAAACATGGCATACAAGCCGTCAGAGTATGTTGTGGGAGATATATGCTCCTAATGTGAATTTATAAGTGAATAGTTAAGGAGTTGCCAGAAAAGGCAATGACATATGTTTATATTCCTCCTCTGAAATCTTCTGTTTTTTTCTCATGCTCATAATAAATTGGAGTGCAGTAGAATTCAGTGGATACCTCTGCTTCACTTGTTTTATATTAAACAGCTATTTATAGATAGCTTTTTATCTACCTGACACTCATTTTTCCTACATGAAATTTTTTCCCCACAAGAATTTAGGCTGAAATAAGGGGAGTTTATTTTCCAGAATAACAGAATTTTATAGAAAGAATGCATGTTAAAGACTACCTCTACTTCTCTATTTACTATTGGGAAGCTAAGTAACATAGACATAAGAACACTTATACAGGAGGTAGAACTGGGATTAGCTTTTCTAGAGTTAACATAGTCTCCTTCTACCATAACAATGTCTTATTTGTTTTTTTAAGTTTATTTATTTTGAGAGAGACAGAAAGACTACAAATGGGGGAGGGGCAGAGAGAGAGAGAGAGAGGGAGAATCCCAATCAGGCTCCCTGCTGTCAGCACAGAACCAGGCATGGGGCTCTGGGCTCATGAGATCATGACCTGAGCTGAAATCAAGAGTTGGACACTTAACAGACAGACTGAGCCACCCAGGTACCTCAATGTCTTCCTTATTGGTGTCTTCCTAGATGAAACAGTGATTTCATAAGTGAGAATTAAAACAAAAAAACAAACAAACAAACAAAGAAAAACTTTAAGACAAGTTCTACTGACTTGGGCAAAAGGAATTTTGTTCTTGACGCAGCTAATAAGTTCACATTCAGATATGACCTATAGACATGTTTTCAAAACTGAAAACCTATCTCATTACTCCTATAAAAGGAAAAATAAATAATTTATACCAATTTGGTATTAGGATAAGATTTTGTAAATATACTTCCCCCCAAAATGGGCAAGTATAGAACCATCAGCATGAGACAGTTTCACTAAGAGTATTACATTTAGACTGGGACTTGCCAGTTGGGCTTGGATGCTAAATGTACATGGAAAAACCTTTCAATATGGATTATGGTTGGGATTTAGGAGTCATCTTGCCTTACCTTAATTTAATAGATGAACAATGAATGCTATGAGAGTTGTGGCTTGTCCAAGAACAAAAGCCATATTAGTGGTTTGGCAGTAAAGCTCATTGATTCAACCTTCTGACCTCCACTTAGTTGTCTGCCCATGTACTATACACTTCCCATGACCAAATATTCCAAGATTCTCAAAAGTATGATCTACTTGAACATGGTCTTGACATAGACATTTTCTTCCTGAACCAAAAGAGCTGTGGTATAGTCATGGTGCTCAAAGGAAGTTTGAAACTTGAAATGTATGGGTGCCTCATTCAAGTTCCAGACCACAGTCCTTTATATACAGTCAGCCTGCCTTCACCCAAACTTTTAAATATATTGAATGTGTTTAATTGCTGTTTAGAGTTAGTCAGATTCCTCCATGGAGTATGTAAATCCCGGCAGGTATCTGGAGCAAACTACAATCTTTGCCTAATCTAAGCTTTCATTTAAAGTTTTTCTATAAAATATGAATTTGTGAATGGGAGTTGATGGCGAGAGGCTGGGGAGTTACAGGATATTGAATAAGCTGTCACATTACCATAACCTGATTTAGATCCCCAGAAGGCAATTGTGCCTGGAATTTTCTGGGCTGAAATGCTGATGGGAGAGTTATACGTAAAGAGGTTATGACAGACTCAGCCTCAGGAGTGACTGTAAGGGCAACGAATTGTGACTGGAGGTGAAATTCATGGGTATGTAAAAGAATGCTTTCAGGGAAGGACATTACTGGGGCAAAGAAGGAAAGTTAAATTTGGAATTTTAAGGGCATAGAAAATTTCAGGATCAGAACAACTTGTAGCAGGTGCATTGAATCATAAATCATGAATTAAAAAAATACCGCCACACGTCAGTCATCGCAGTAGAGTAGCTGAAGCATTGATTAACTGATACCGTTTTAGAACTTTTTAGTAGCAAAATCTTAAATTTCCAATTCTGTGAGCAATCTTTGTCCTACACTTCACATCTCCAAGCTAAGGGGTGGGCTGACCACTAGTTAGTAGCAGATTTCTTGTAATTGAACGAAGGCAGCAGTTCAGAAAACTCCTTTGTTAATAGGAAAATGCTTGCAGTGAATTTTGTAATCTCCCCAACTCTAATTCTATGCTATGGTCTTGAGAAGTACAATGACAAATGCTTACTCCCCAAGAGGGTCACTAATTCTGCTTGCAGAGCAAGGCCTGGGCTCAGTGCTGACTCACTGTGTCATCTTGAGGGGACAAATGAGATCCTGAGAAGCAGAGACTTCACTGAGTCTGAGGTCTCATACATACTGAGGCATGGAGTGAAAAGCTAACATTCGTGGAGGGCTTACTCTATGCCAAGCACTTTTCTAAGTACTTTTACACGTATTAACTAATTTAGGTCTCAGGATTCCTCCCTACAGTGTGGACTAGTATCAGCCTCCACTTCGAAATAAAGGAAGTTTGAGATGACTTGTCCAGGCTGCACAGATAGGATGTGGTGAATGTGGAGTTTGAACTCAAGTAGTTTTATTGCATAGCTCCTGCATCTAGTACTGCCAGGTGTCCTGAAACCTTTCCCCTACATCCAGTTCCTATTTTCTGATAGGGCATCTTTGCCCCTTCCTTCAGGCAAGGGGATCATGGTTCAAACTATATTTGTCTTATTCTCCCATATTTATGTCATGTCCTGGAAATAATGATTCCACTGCAGATATTTCCTTATTAAGTAATTTTTTTTGAGCTGCTGCTTCAGAAAGCTCAATTTACAAAAGATCTATCATTAACTAGTGGTCAATCTTTTCCCCTTAGATTGGACCACAGATTGATCATGGAAATAGAGGGAGATTTATGCTTTTGCTCCTAAAAGGCTCCACAATGGTACTGTTCCATTAATACCTCAGCTACTTAACTCCATGTGGCTATGTTTTTTTTGCTCGTGATTTATGACACAATGTACCTCTACATAAGATTTTGCTCCTGAAATCACCAATGCTCTTAAAATTTCAAGGTTAACTCTTTACTTTTGGTCCAGAATTATTTCATTGTTATCAACTCTATGTTAAAAGAAACTGTTGGATATGAAAATAAAGACTAGGTACACCTGGGTGGCTCAGTTGGTTAGGCCTCTGACTCTTGGTTTTGACTCAGGTCATGATCTCATGGTTTGTGAGTTTGAGCCCCACATTGGGCTCTGTGCTGACAGTGTGGAGCCTTCTTGAGATTCTTCCTCCCTGTTTATCTCTGCTCCTCTCTTGCTCATGCTCTTGTTCTCTCAAAATAAATAAACTTAAAAAATAAAAATAAAGACTAAAAATTACCAAAAAAAGGGAGTAAAAATCCCAGGCCATATTAAAGGTATACATGTCCTAACTGTTCATTCTAAACCACATAAAGGATGCCACCAACAGTTGCTTTTGAACTGTCTTTTGTTGGCAGCCAGAACCAGAGTTAGTCCATGGTTTTCTGTGGTGACTAGTCTAAAACATAACTGCATACAACTATATTATTGAGTAGGCCATTTTGATTAGATTTTATTCATTCACTTTTATTTATTGATTCAATACATTTACTGAATTCCTAGTATGACCAGTGCAGGAAAGTCCCTGTGTGAAGAGTTTATAGTCTACTATGACTATAGTACTGTGTAATAATTGGACAAGATTACAAACAAGGAATTATTTCAACAGTTTTCATCAATGAATTATGTAGTTGGAAAAAAATCAAAAGTGTGTGAATTACTCAACTTGAGAACAATTGTATCCCAACAGCTCATTTATAAGTTAGCTATATGGAGACCAAAACATATTTTCTTCCAGGTTGGATCACAGAAATTGTAACTGAATGACATTTTCCCACTTCATTTAAATGCTGGTAGCAGTGAAGAAGAGCATGGTAAGAAAACAGAAAGGAGGAGGGTAAAAAAGAGAGTAAAAGTGAAGGCAGTGTGAAATGGTGACTAACATGATCTGACCCTGACCCTGGGCAAGTTCCTTTATGTCTATGAGCCTCAGTTTCCTTACCTGTAAAAGAAATAATATCACCTAACTCTCAAGAGCATGCAGCATCTGGCAAACTGGCCAGCACCTCCTTTCTCGGGTATCTACAAACCCTCCACTTTCTCGTGCCCTAATTTCCAGACCTCTAAACTTCTCCATCAATATTAGCCAAAATTAGCACATTCTCTCAAATTATCTTTCACCAAAATTACCTGCCTTTTCTTTCCAGCTGTTCAAAACTCTGATTAACTGAGGATTGTTGATCTCAGCTGGGTGTTAGGAGGAAAACAATGAAATCACACAAATTCATGAAAGGCTTGACGGTCTCTGAAATCTCCTCAAGTTAGTTGCATTAAAAAAAAAAAAACTGCTTATTATCCAGGAAGCATGTCTCAGTGATGCGATTTCAGTCAGCATGCCAAAGTGAAGTCAAAACTTCAGGCACAGTAGGGGAAAGATATTTTTGGGCTGGTGGAGGTCAGCTCATTCTGCGCACCTGTCCCTGGTCAGCTCCATGCTGCATTTCCTTTTTCACAGTATCTTTCCTTTCTTTACTTCTGAACCTCCAATTTCTCTAAAGCTTTTTTGCCTGCCCAGAATGGCTTTTTGGCAGTAGCACCAGGGGTTCCAGAGGTGAGGAGACAAAGGGAGGAAGGGGCATTTGCACATGCTGTTCATATTCCTGAGTCATTTATAGGTAAGGGTTGTCTCTACTAGCATTTCAGATGCTCTTTACAAGGCTGTGATAATAGCTGTGGGATTGTTTAGATGTGAGTTTGGATCAAAATGTTCATTGGCAGTGAAAGTATAAATTAATAGAAACTCTAAAGATGCTTCAGTGGCCTTACAGATAAGTTTTGTAAGCAAGATTGACTTACAAATATTTTTAACAAACTGCAAATATTTCATGTTTGAATCGGTATGGATCTTGGAGATTTATTTTGTCCTGGTCCCTCATTTTAAATACAAGGAAACCAAATCCCAGAAAGGTAAACATGAATGGCCTCTGTAACTGCTCTTGTTCTCATTTCCTTTGGCTCTTCCACTGAGCTGCGAGAACAGACGTGGCCTGTCAGTGGTGAAGTCTGTCCATATTACTAACTTGAAAGCAGGTTCCTCCCAGACGTGAGGCTTTAAAAAGAAGCTGCTGAGTAAAGGAAAGTAGAGGGCTAATTATGTGGCAACTTCTCTGAAGGGTGAGGCTAGGAATCAGGAAGGGAAACTTCCACATTTGCATGCTCAGAACTGCTAACAAAAGGCCATCTTGATAACATGACTCCTTGCTCACATTAGCAGCGGTGGAAAGATGAAGAAATGATACTAGCGGGATTGTTCGAGGAGCTGGCCTCATTGTATACAGGACTATTATGTAACACCACAACCCCGATGTTTCTTCTTCATACGATAATTAAGGAAAAATTACAGTTTGTCAAAAAGGCTAAAAATACTCTACCTCACTTAGTGGATGGGAGTATCAAATAAGGTAATCTATGTAAAATATTTTATAAACCAGAAGTGTACACAAATGCACGATGTTCTCACTCTGCCAACCACTTTATACGTGACATTTTTACTCCATCTTTCCTCCTTCAGAATTGATTAAGTTTTCCTTCAGGCTGGCATAATTCTCATGATGTCAGTCCATGAGTAGAGGTGCAGTTTTTTATGGTTAGGACTTAAATGCATTGCCAGGGGGAGTATGGAGGGTCAGAATCAAAGCTCGGTAGATTTCTAGTTATCACTGCTCTTTCACATTCCTCTGAAAAGTGCAGGTCAGTGGGCAAATGCTCTAGTGCCTGCTGGGGATATCTGACCCTGAAAATAGTGAAAAAATTAAATTAAGATTTTTTATTGTGCCCCCAGCAAAAACAGTTACCGAACCAGTCAAATGTTAGTGTGACTGAAGCCTTTGGTCATAATTGTGATTCTAGGCAAGTTCTTAGAAAATGTGCCTTCCTCTTAATAAAATGTTTTAATTATATTATATAATTTTTGATCTTCCATGGAAAATACCATCATTTATTCTGGTGAATCCTTGAATTTCCACTTCTCTGTAGCTCGGCGTTTTAACTTAATCATTGCAAAGAAATTCAAGAACAAATAATTTTCATTGCTTTGTCCTTCACCAAGTCAGTATTTGACCTGTGCTATCCATATTTCATATATAAACAATGATAATTTCTCCATCATTTAAAAGGTATATGTTAGTGTCAGGCGTTGTGCGGCGTAAAGATAGGAGTTAGAGTCAAAAATAATTTTTGCAGTTTAAGGCTTTATTGGGAACTAAGGTTCCAGGCGAGATTCCGTGACTCAAGGAGAGAGTCAGAGAAGTAGCGCCCAGGTATGGTGGGGTAGGGTTTTTAAGCTGTAGCAGTTCCGGGTTTAGGCTCAGGTTTAGGCTCAGGTGGGTCTTTCTCTCCTGCCATGTTGTGCTGTTGCTGGGTAATTGGTTGACCTTCAGTTCCGTTCTGGAGAGCCGCTCAGGGCTCGCCATTGGGTTGTGCTGGCGCTTGGTGATTGGTTGCCCTTCAGTTTCTTCCGTCGCGCTGACGAGAGGACCGTCCCTTTCCAGGGACATCCTAACAGTATATAGATGTATAACTCAGTTATGGAAGCTATCCAAGAGTATATTCATTTTGAAATTACTCAGTTAAATAACAGAGTGTAATAACTTTATTTTCTAATGTATGTGTTTAAAAACAAATTACAACCATTATATTTGGCTTAAATACACTTCAGGGCTTTATATAAGTTATTCCTAACATCTCTATTGACCTGATGATGCATATTGCCGAAGACTATCATAAATATTTTTAATAACTCACACAACAGGAACCTTCTTGCAGGAAGGTAGGATTTGCCAGTCTGACATAATTATGGATGGGCAGAAAAAAGTATATAAGATCACAGAGGAGGAAGCAGATTCCGCGGTCCAGAATCCAGGCAAAGACAAGGCAAGGGTGAAGAGTGTACAACAGCCAGGGATTGGGAACATCCAAAGGGTCAGATAGATATCAGATCTAAGAAATCAGCTGTCAGAGAAGAAAAAATAGCCCAGGACCCCTGTGATCACACAACACCAACCACTTGATATCATTGGAGTTGTTTTTAACCCAACATGGGCTACTTTGCAAATTTAATTAATGCTTTAGAGCCTCTCCAAAAACATGTACCCTTTCTTTAAATGAGAACATGGTTCATTGCTGGTAATCCTCTAGGTGTTCGTAGACTCCAACATGAAAACTATTCTCATTTGATGCAAAGCCTTTTTTAGTTAGGAGATGTACATTTTACTGGACGGTCATGGTTGAAGGTTACTTATCATATACTGCATCTACCTGATTTTTAAGATAAATGAGGCCAATTTTAAGTTTCTGTTTGCCCTACTAATAAGGGGTTTTCATAACCCCCTTCTATTTTTTTTATCTATCTGAAAAACCCAAAACAATAACAAAACAAAGCACAATAAACCGGATAGGGAAAATGATTGATCGTTTTCTGAATTTGCCCAACTGCAAACTCTTCTTCATGTACTTCCATTACCAATTTGGAAAATGAATGTCAGGAACATAGTGGCATTTTTAGATTTTTAAAAAATTTTTTAATGTTTATTTATTTTTGAGAGAGAGACAGACAGAATGGGAGTCGGGGGGGGGGGGGCAGAGATACAGAATCCAAAGCAGGCTCCAGGCTCTGAGCTGTCAGCACAGAACCCGATGCAGGGCTCGAACCAATGGACTGCGAGATTATGACATGAGCTGAAGTCAGACACTTAACCGACTGAGCCACCTAGGTGACCCTAGACTATTTTATATGTGGTTTTACTGAACCTGCTAGGATGCTATTATAGAAACTTTCATATGCATTCAAAGCAGTAGAAAGCAGATCCTTCAGTCACATGAAGTGCACATGTTTCTCTACATTTGGGCTTCAAGGAGGTCATCAGCAAGCCTCACGTAAGTTGTGTTTTGTGAGCAGCGAGTGGCCAGCCCTGAACTGCAGGATGACTCTCAATATGGGGGTGATAGGGCCAATATTTTGGATCTACACTTTGGTCAGAGGTCAATTTTTGCAGATATCTGCTCAATACCCTGTTTTCATTTTCTTTGGGTATATATCCAAAAGTGGGATTGCTGGACATATGGTTGTTCCATTTTAATTTTTTGATGACCCACCATCCTGTTTTTCATAGTGGCTGTACCAGACTACATTCCCACCAACAGTGTCCAAGGGAACACTTTTCTCTATCTTTGCCAATATTTGTTATCTCTCATCCTTTTGATGATAGCCATTATAACTGGTGTGAGGTGATATCCCACTGTTATTTTGATTTGCATTTTCTTGATGAATAGTGATGTCCAGTACCTTTTCATGTACCTGTTGGCCATTTGTGTGTCTTTTTGGAAAAATGTACCTCAGCCCACATTTTAATTAGATTTTTTTTGCTATTGAGTTGTATGAGTTCTTTATATTTTTCAGAAATTAACCCATTATCAGATATATAATTTGCAATTTTTTTCCCTTTTCATACATTGCCTTTTCATTTTGTTGATTGTTTTACTGGGTAGAAGTATTTTAGTTGGATATAGTTCTACCTGTTGTTTATTTTGTTGACTCTTTTTTGATTTATTTTTTGAACCATTGGTTGTTTAGGAATGTGTTGCTTAGTTTCCACATATTAGTGAATTTTCCAGCTTCCCTTCTGTTATTGATTTTTAGTTTCATACCACTGTGGTTGGAAAATCATACTTGGTATGATTTCGATCTTCTTAAATTTTCTAGGCTTTTTTTTTTTTTTTTGGTGACCTATCATATGATTTAACCTGGAGAATGTTCCATGGGTGCTTGAGAAGTATGTGGGTATTTTGTTGCTGTTGGATGGAATATTCTGTATATGTCTGTTAGGTTAATTTTGTCTAAAGTATGGTTCAAGTCCAACAGTTCATTGCTGATTTTTTTGTCTAGATTTAGCCATTGTTGAAAGTGAGGTATGAAGTCCCCTACTGTTATATTTCTTTCTATTTTCCCCTTTATCTGTTAACATTTGTTTAATATATTTAAATGCTATAACATTGGGTAGAATGTTGTATATGTTATAAATTATATATGCATAATTTATAATATATTTATGATTGCTGACCCCCTTATAATTACATAATCACCTTTGTCTCTTGTTCCCCTTCTTGGCTGAAGTCTATTTTGTCTGATATAAATATAGCTACACCTGTCCTTGTTTAGTTTCTATCTACATGGGATGTATTTTTTCATACCTTCACTTTGAATCTGTGTGTCCTTAAAGCTGAAGTGAGTCTCATGTAGACAGCATATAGTTAATTATTGTTTTCTAATCTGTCCAATACCTATGTCTTTTGGTTGGAGAATTCAATCCATTTACCTTTAGAATAATTATTGATAGGTAATGACTTACTAATGGCAACTTGTTAATTGTTTTCTGGCTGTTTCATAGTTCCTTTGTTCCTTTCTTCTTCTTTCCTGCCTTCCTTTGTGAATTAATGATTTTCTGTATTGGTATGCTTTGATTCCTTTCTATTTAAGCTCTTTTGCAAATCTGCTGCAGGATTTTGCTTTGTGATTACTATAAAGCTTATAGAAAACAACATATATCTTATATAGATTTTAGATATATAATGTAATATATATGCTGATATTTATGCTGATACCTTCAATAATGTACAAAAACTCTTCCCTTTTAATCCCCTCTTATATTTTTGATGTCACAATTTAAATTTTTATATTGAATATTCGTTAAAAATTATTGTAGTTTTAGCTATTTTTATTACTTTCTTCCATTAATCTTTATGCTAGTTAAAATGCTAGTTAAATAGTTAACACATCACTATATTAAAGCATTAGTCTATTCAGAATCTGACTATATACTTATGTTTTCCAGTGAGTTATATATTTCCATATGTTTTAATGTCACTGATGAACATCTTTTCAATTCTGCTTAAAGAACTCCTTCCAGCATTTTTTGTAAGGAGTATTTAGTGGTATGAATTCCCTCATATTTTGTTTATTAGAAAGTCTTTATCTTATCTTTATTTCTAAAAGACAACTTTGCTGCGTGAAGTATTCTTGGTTGCTAGTTCTTTCTTTCAGCACTTTGAATATATCATCCTATTTTCTTCTGGCCTGCAAGGCCTCTGGTAAGAAATCTGCTGAGAGCCTTATGTGGCTTTCTTTTATGAGAGAAAATTTTTTCTCTTGATGTTTTTAAAATCCTCTCTTTTTCCTTGATTTAGGCAGTTTTATTTTGATATATCTGGGAGGAGGTCTTTTAGATTAAAATTTTGGGTTGTCCTATAAACTTCATGAACTTAGATGTTCAAGTCTCTCTCCAGGTTTGGGACATTCTCAGTCATTTTTCCTTTAAATAAGCTGTCTGCCTTTTTCTCCTTCTTTTCTCTTCTGGGACTCCAATGATGAATACATTATTTCTCTTAATAGTATCCTATAAGTCCTATATGCGTTCTTTATTCCTTTTCATTTGTTTTTCTTTTGCTCCTCAGATTAGATACTTTCAATTGATCTTCTCTAGCTCACCGATTCATTCTTCTTGGCCAAGTCTGCTATTGAAATTCTCTATTGAATTATTCAGTTCTGTCTTTGTATTCTTCAGTACCAAAATTTGTTTGGTTCTTTTTTGTGATTTCTGGTCTCTTTGTTGAATTTCTCATTTTGTTCTTGCATTGTTTTCCTGATATTCTTAAATTGTTTTTCTGTGTTCTCTTGTAAGCTAATTATTTTGAATTATTTCTTGAGAAATTCCTGGATCTCCATTTTTTGGAGGCCAGTTATAGGAAATTTACTGTATTTCTTCAGTGGAGTCATATTTCCTTGATACCCTAGCCTTGTGTAGGTGTCTTAATATTTGAAAGAGCAGTAACCTCTTCCAGACCTTATGGACCGATTTTGGTAAGGGAAGACTTTCACCTGTGAGTGGGAGCATGCCGGAGTGTGTTGTGATCCCAGGTTCAATGGTGAAAGGTGCCAGGTGTATGGGAGGGGTGCCATCACATCTATGGGAGCATGATGTCCCTTTGGCTTGGACCACTGGGGTCCATAGCATTGACAACTGTTGGTCCTTGTTATATACTGTGGGGGGTCTATTGAGACACTCAGTGGCATCTGTAGGCCTAGCAACAAGGGATCAGGGCACAGAATGGTGGGAGCTAGAGCTGGTGATGAGCACACTAGGCTACAGGGGCTAAGAGTATTTGCATATTTAGTGGCAGGAGCCAGTTGCCGACATACATCTAGTGCTGTGGACCAGGGCAGGCAGCAAGGTTCAGGATCAACTGCAGGCTCACTGACAGTTGCAGGGCCCTGGCTGTTGACATGTTTTCCCATGGTTTCACAATCTCCCCCATAAGCATGTGCACTGCCATGGATTCTGGTGATGAGAATCAGGCCAAGACCATATAGTTGAGTAGCTGGAGGGACTAGCTACAGGCAAACATGGTGGTTCAGGCTAGTGATAGAAGACAGGGTCTTATCTTGCCCATAAGCATTTGCAGGGGCCCTGACCATTGGCTTTTCTTCCTGGTGCTGACCAATCTCCTGTTAGGTGTGTGCAATGTAGTGAAGGTGGGAGATGGACATGAAGCCAGCAGCATACAACTATACAGCCAAAGGGGCTAGCCCTGAGCCCATAAACAGCAGAGGGGATCAGCTGTAGGATCCAGTCTGGCATTTTGCATTTGTGAAACCACAGAGCCTGAGCTGGTTGCTGTTTCCAGGGCTCCAAGATGGTCAGGGGTAGGTAGGAGTGTGGGGTGGAGAGGAATTCCAGTGACAGGTGTCAGTGATTGCAGATATCTGTGAAGCAAAAGTTGGTGAAGTATGCAGTTATTCTCAGGTTTTTTTGTTCCATTGTGTTGCTAAAATTTCTTAAGTGGTCTCCAGAGCTCTTTCAGACTGTTCATGGATAACTGTATAATTGTTAATATTTGTTGGGGAATGGAGGTTGGAGTCTCTTACATTGCATTTTGATGACACCAGTCTGCAACTCTTAAATGTTTCATAGCAAAACAACGTGTGTGTGTGTGTGTGTGTGTGTGTTTGTGTGTGTGTGTGTGAGAGAGAGAGAGCATGTGCAAATGTGATAAAATGTCAACAATTTTTAAATCTCAGTGAATGCTATTTTTCAACTCTGTAAGTTGAATTACTTCAGAATACTATTAGTTGAAATATTTCAACCACACTTTGAAATAGAAAGTAAAAAAAAAAAAAAGATGAGGCAGTATCTCTTTTAGGGAGCACTGGATTTCATCAGACACTGTATGCATTTGATTTTTTTCTTAAATATCTCACTCAGAAAGTGTGATTACTCCAGAATCTAAATCTAAGTCTGTCAAATCCCATAGCCCATGTTCTTTTCATTAATTTTTACTATCAAATAAATTGTCTGTTATGTTCCTTACTTAAAGATTCATGTGCCAAGTTCCAGTCTACTCAGAGCTAGGAAAAAGTTTCTTTCTCCTGCTGAGTCACGGTAATTTTACCAGGTGATGCCTTATGTAAAACTTTTCCTTTGGGACCACAGTCCCAAGTACAGCTCTCAGATCAGACCCACTCAGTGGAAGTCCTACTCTATTTCTTCCTTTCTTTTTTTTTTTTTTTTTTTCGCATTTATTTATTTTTGAGAGACAGAGAGAACAAGCATGAGCAGGGGAGGGGCAGAGAGAGAGGGAGATACAGAGTCTGAAGCAGGCTTCCTGCTCTGAGCTGTCAGTACAGAGCCCCATGTGGGGCTTGAACCCACAAACCCTGGGATCATTACCTAAACCAAAGTCAGATGCTTAACTGACTGAGCCACCCAGACGCCCCAATCCTGCTCTCTTTGAAATAATGTAAATTACTGAATCCCTTTAAACTCTACTTTCCACATCTGGATTGAATGAGACAATGTATGTAGAGCATTTAATAGATATAAATAACCTAATATTTTAATAACATTTTGTGAATAATTAGTTTATATGCTTTATATCACTGTTAATTTATCCATACTTTCTGGTGAACAATTTTTTTTTCTTTTCAAAATAATCACTAACAGTATTGGTCAGGACAGTCTAAGTTATGTGGTAACAAAACCCCTCAAATTTCCATGGCTTAGCAGAATAAACAAAACCCTGAGCAGATTGGCAAGAACTTTGATCCATTCAGATATTCTGTCCAATGTCCAGAGGAGGTTGTCTCCACCTCTTATTCTTGGGAACACACAGCCTCTTCAGCTGAAGTGGCAGGGAAGAGAGAACCTGGAGAATCACATGTAGAATTCTCATTGCCTCTGCTAGAAAGTGATACATGCCACTTTCCCTCACATTTCTTTGGTCTACACTATACAATGGGATTGAGAAGAGCATCTTCCACAGGTCTAGGAAGAGACAACTGATATGGTGACAGTTGTAACCTCTCCTCAGAGCCCCTTGCATTACTTATTGCCCATTTCCTTTATCTTAATTTAATGTATCTTTTTTTGTTTGTGTATGTGTCTGTGTTTGTAAATTGTTTCAAGACAAATATTTTTTCATAAAAAGAGTCTGTGGAAAATGACTTCCTGAGATTTTTCCTAGGAAAATTGGATTTGTTTATCATTTTGCTATTTCTACTTCATAATATTGTGTTATTTGAGGATATTTTTTTGTCACTTTGAGAATTTACATCTATTGTGCTTTGTTAGTTTCAGGGCACTTATGCCTAGAGAATTTAGTCATCTTCCAGAACTATTCCACCAAAAACCCATCCTCAAATTACTTATAGTCATTAGTACTGTTTACATTCTTCCTGAATGTTAATACTTTCTGGATGTAACACTTAATGGAAGATTAATCTACAAAGAGCAATGGTGATAATGCACTCTCTCTTAAAACTAACATTATCTTAAAAATTGTATGTTTTTCAAAATCCAACCTATTTTAATTATGGCTAGGCACCATGAAAAACAAACCAGCACAAAGCCTTCAAAAAGAGCTGGTTGTAAAACATGCATTTGAATAATGCCAACAACAACAAATAGGAAATCCTCACTAGTTTATGATTTTGAAAATGGAAATAATGTGGCTCAGTTTGAAAAGAGATTCAGAATGTGAAATGCTTAATCTTTTATTTTTTATTTTAAGAATTTTTCTGTAAACATGATGACTCTCAGCCTGTCTTATTATTTTTGCTTCCATGTGGTCAGAAACAAAAGAGGAATCTTATTTCTTAGGGTATCTTGAAATTTCAGTTTCAGATCCTACTGAGTAACAGACATGGTAGAAACAAATGAAAACAAAGGGCTTATTACTGTGAATTTTTTAAAAACTATTTTCTTTTAGATATAATTTAAATATATAATTCAAATATATATAATTTAAATATAATTCAATTTGAATTTGGGTACTCAGGAGGTCATAATTATTCCAAGGCATTAGGTACTGGAAAAATGGGAATGCTACCGTCACCTCTAGGTGTTAGAATTGCTGCCCACTTTTCCTGTTCCAGAGAGGGGACTATGTAAAGAAAACAGAATCCTTCTGGAGATGTCAGGAATAGTGTGCAATGATATTAGACACTCAAACTATCATGCCAAAAAATATAGTCTATTTACAAATCTGTTGATTCTGCTTCCAAAGTTCCTCTTGAATTGCTCCTGTTCTACTGTCATCAGCCAAGTTCAAGTCACCATCTTGTTTTGCTCATACTGCTGGGCCCTCATGGAAGCCTGATGATCTATTCTAGAAGTTGCCTTGGTGTAGTCTCCATTCTGAGGTCTGAGAGATAGTGTAGAAATGGATTGATGATGCTCCTCCACCACTTTTCTCTTCCTGGACACATTTCGGTGGCTATCTACTGCCCATAAGATGAAGTCTCAATTTCTAACTCAAGTCTGGGAGGCTTGTCCTGATGGTCCACTTATCTCTCTCTTGAGGTTCCTTTGTTGCCACTTGCCCCCTTGTTTTCTTCATCTCAGCTGTGTCTCTCCTCTGCCACATAGCAGGACCCTTCTATTTGGGTTGAAGTCCATCATGGGGGAATAAAGGACAGGAAAGAGGAGGATGAAAGTAAAAACTTAAATAACTATTTGAATAAAGACTGAGTTAGTGGGCCACACACAGTAAAAACTAGAATTAACAAAAATATTCTTCCTCAATCTACACATGTTGCTACAGATCTTCCCTATTCATCTATTATGGTCTGACTGGATAAATCACTTCATCCAGTGTCTATAATCTGGACAGTTTCTGTTCAGAAACACGGCATCTTTATGGAGAGGAACCTTAGTGACTGAAGGGAAAACTTTTGACTAGGTACCTATGTGTGATGTGTTGCTCTAAATTCATGACCTGGTTTCATAAATCTTCCTGTTTGTAGGCACAAGTCTACATTTTTAGTTTCAGGTGGAACCCTCTATATCCTTTTCATTATTTTTAATGCATGCTTTTGCGGGCTAGTGGATATAAGCTCCAAACTGAATTGATTAGTCACTAAACAATTAAATCTTGTCTCTTTAAAAAAATGACTATAAACAAGGGTAGGTCAGCATTTTTATTCAGGAACAGGACAATGATATGATTCATTGGTTGGATGTAGAAACTTTGGGACTTGTCTTGAAAGTGCATTTGCATGGCAAGCACACCATTTCTTGTATAGATTTTATGTTTATTTGTGGTAACTCTGCAGGATGCTGAAGGAGATTATAGGGAAACTAAAGCCACAGCCCTCCCAGCCATTGTTACATTTAGCAAAATGGTTAGACATTTCCCCTCTGCACATGCCCTAATATAACAATCACTTGTTTTATCACTTAATTGTACAACATCATGTTTTATTTTCTGAGCCCTGCTTGTCTCAGATCCCTGTGCATGCAACTCCAGGGAGAAACTGTCTTACTCCCGCCTCTTTCTTAGTGTCTGCTACCATATCTTGTATCTAGCTGAATTTCAATAAATGTTTTATGAATAAATTAATGGTGACCTTGTATATGTGTCTGTTTAGCAATAGGAACTGGCTAGTCTTTATGTACCAGACTGAGAATATCATAACCAAATAGAGTGTCCAAAGGGGAATTTAAGTAATAGTTTGTTTCTTGGTTATCTCATTTTTGGAATTTCATTTTAGGCTTAAGGCCTTCTTACAGAGATTGTAGGGTTGGTTTCAAATAATCTTAACAGTTGAGAGTTGGAGGTATGTTAGATAATTAGTGAAGTGTACAGATTTAGAAATGGAGTACCCAAGAGACAGCCTTCATTCCAACTCTCAGAGCTCACTGTTGTCCAGGATATGAAGAACCTGGATCTCTCACTTCCATTCTGGTGTTTTTTTGCATTCTGTGAGAAATTAAAGTTAACATAGCTGAGAGCTGATCACCCTGACTTTAGTCCTGGCCTCCACTATGGCTTTTAACTAGACATTTCTAAAACTATAATTTCAAATTTGCTTATATTTTAAAAGTGTATTAAAACCCTAGCCATATAACAAAGCCTCTGGAGTGGTGGGGACTATTAATATAAGGGTGTGAATTCAAAGGACAGCATTCTAATACTTTATGTGAAACAGCCGATAGGGCCAATCTGCTTCTAAACTGTAGGAATTAGGAAAATAATATATCTGAAGAAAATACCTCAGCTTTAAAAATTAATTCTAGGGGCGCCTGGGTGGCGCAGTCGGTTAAGCGTCCGACTTCAGCCAGGTCACGATCTCGCGGTCGGTGAGTTCGAGCCCCGCGTCAGGCTCTGGGCTGATGGCTCGGAGCCTGGAGCCTGTTTCCGATTCTGTGTCTCCCTCTCTCTCTGCCCCTCCCCCGTTCATGCTCTGTCTCTCTCTGTCCCAACAATAAATAAAAAAAAAACGTTGAAAAAAAAGAAAAAAAAATTAATTATATTTTCCATTATAAAAAGGATGTTATGTATGTAGTATATTTGGCAATTAACTTTGTAATTTCTCTCTTTCTTTCTTTTTTTTTTTTTAACTTATTTCAAAAGCACAACCCTTTACTAAACAGTTTTTACAGGGGTTTCTGGCCTCAGCCTTGACATTCTCCACAAGAATAGACACTTATTTTCTCTATGATAGTTGGTAGACAAAGACACTCCTCCTGTGAAAGGTATCTTTCTTTAGTTCTTAAATTATTTTGGTTATTTTAGTGTGGCAATTATTGGCAAATATGAGGCACATTTAGAACTGATAATTTCTTCCTCTTTAATTTCATCAAGTTTTATTATAGAAAAATGTGGAAATTACCTGAAATAATAGATCAGTACATTGATTCCATAACATTTGGCAACCTTAAAACTAAAATTAAAAAAAATTCTCAGCATGTGCATTTTGCTTTTTACAGATTTGCTTTGCCTAATCTTAGGCTGATTTTAGGTTCCATATTTCCTATAGGTTTTTGCTACTCTATTTAGAGTTCCAAGTTTTAACCTCCCTGCAGGAAATCCACTAGAATTCTTTCTGGGAACATTGTGGAAGGGGGTAAACATTGGCTTTTGTTTCTTCTTTTCTGGGTTTAGTGATTTTTTTTTTTTTTTTTTTTTTTTTTTTTTTTTTTGCCTGTTGTCACCTCTATGGTGACACTCAAGTTCTGGGCTAAATTTTCATTATTATTCAAAAAGGATTTTTTTAATTGATAAAAGCCTAACTTGCCCTCCACAAAATGAGTTTTGCTAATTAAAAGGCTCTGATTCTTAGTCAGTGTTAACACCTGTCGAACACCAAACATCTTAGTGTTAATCCAGGTGGTGGCATATCAGTTGATTGCAGAAATATTTCATGAGGCACAAAGAAGAAGGCAAAAATTAATTACTACTTATTGAGTTTGGTTAATAATTACTCTAGTTTCCATCAGCTTAAAACTAGAATTATTTTCAACGTCAAACTTTCCAGAAAAGAGTGTCAGTGATTTGGGGGTAATGATTTTGTAAGAGAAAGTAAGAGGATATTTAGTTTCCACATCCATCATTTCTACCCACATTTAAAATGGTGAATATTACTTATTAAAAGCACCAACCTTTATCTTTTCTGAGAGATATCATAAAGAGGAATAGCAAAAGAACAGTATTCAGAGTTATAGCAAAAAAGTGGCACCAGAAACCTGATAATATTTTCTATGTCATCACTCTGACATCTTTATGGACATTTCATTCACATATTTGTGTTTATTTTATTTGTCCTATTTATTTATAATATATATATATATATTTATTTATTTGGCAAATATAAATTTGCAAGGGATTTGCTTAAGAATTATTTCAGCATATAATAAAAAATGAAGAAATATGGCATGTGTTTAAGCTTAAAATTTATTAAGGAAGAAAAGTCTATGCTTGTTATTATATTGGGTAAAACCCATCCAGTACTTATGACAACAACTAATTATTAGGCATAACTGCTGAGATGGTTTTAAAATACATATGGAAATTCTTTGAACACCTCCTTTAAAAAGAGGGAGCCTAATTCCTCTCTCTTAATGAGGGCTAGTGACTGGCTTCTAATGATTAGAACATTGTGAAAATGATGCTGGGTGACCCATGGGCTTCTGCTCTCCTGCTCTCTTCCACATACCAGGGAAGCCCTGAGCTGACATGGTAGAAGTTTTACTCCCTTGAAAAGGCCACGAATGAGAGAAATCCCACAGAAAGACACATAGAAATAGAAGGAGATGCTTGAGAAACAAGCCCCCACAGTTTGGGTCATTCCAGCCCTGGCACCAGACAGATGACAGAAGAATCCAGGTGACATCCCAGCCAGAGCCCTCACCTGACTATATTGTCATGAGGGCACCTGAATCAGAATTGAGCAGCCAAGCCACTGCTAAAGTTCTGACCTCTGGAAACTGAGAGGTAGTAAATGATGACTGTTTTTTATTTTTAAAGTTTATTTATGTATTTTGAAAGAGAAAGAGGGAATGGACAGAAAGAGAGAGAGAATGGGAGAGAAAGAATCCCAAGCAGGCTCCGCACTGTCAGTGTAGAGCCTAAAAGGGGGCTCGAACTCATGAACCATGAGATCATGACCTGAACCAATATGAAGAATCAGAAGCTTAACCAACTGAGCCACCCAGGCGCTCCATGATTGTGGTTTTAAGCAACCAAGTTTTGGATGGTTTGTTAAGCAGTTTTGACACCTGGAACAACTACCACTACTGAATTGTAGAGGGTTTTAAAGGCCAAGTCATAAATGCTCATGCCCAGCAAAGGTTAAATCATCAGGAAAATGCCTTTTAAAACCAATAGATTTTTAAATGACCCATTTTCCAGGGCTGGAGAGTAATTTGAAATGTGTCTAGTAGGGCTTCTTTAAAGCTTCTGTCAACAGGTCTTGGCTGGGTCTGTGTCAACCCTAGGCTGATTTAATTTCAGTAAACTGCAGCAACTTACCTGCTATTTTGGGTCCTGACCAACACTTTTCTCTTGATTAGTGGTTCTGTGTGTGTCTCTTGGGTGTGTCTGTGTGTTTTGCATATTTTCTCATTTTATGTGAAAGAATAAATAATAGTATTGTGGTGGTTTTATGTACAAAGTGCCAAGTTACTAGGAAGAAAATATTGTTTATCAACTGAGCTTTAAAATAGATGTTGGAGAACTCTGAGGAAAAGAATGAATAAAACCAAGAGGAAAAAAAAACCTCACCATTTTTCCCCTTTATCCACATGAATTTTAAACTAAGTTAAAAATAACATTAAGTGGTCCAAAGACCTAACTGAAACTTTGAAATAAATTTGTGGGATTGTCACAATTACTCATATAATTACAGTATAAGGTAAGATTGTAATAATTAAAAAAATCTGACAATTATCACCAAATCTTATTTTATTAATGGCAGGGTAGTATGTGTTATGCTACTTAATTTACTCTAAATTGAAAACATAATTCTATACCCAAAAGATAAAATTATTTATAGTATGAGTAAAGATTATTCTATTACCTGAGTTGTATGGGAAGTCACTTATAGTTTTGATGCCCTCTGGGAAAAGACATACAGAGCATGATAGAAGAATTCTTTCCTGGTCCAAACCTCCTTTTGTCATCAGGGAATACATGTGTTCAGGCATTGAAGAGAAAGAGAATCTAATCCCGTTGCTGTCCTTAGTTCATGTGAGCAAGAAAATGTACTATGTTAGAGACTATTAAAAGTTAAATATGTTGAATATATTGCTCAAGAAATTACTTCCTAGAGAGTCAAAAAATTATCAATTTTAGATATAAATGTTAATACATTTATTGTAAATCATGTATTTCATAAACATATGGCAGGTTCTTCATAGAACTATAGATATACAATAAATATTTGCCATGGTTGATGATGCTGCCTTAGCAATGGGGATAAGTGAAAGTCACCTCCACAAAAAGCGTGCACGTCCAATGTCGTTGCCAGGTTCTTATGGGATTTCATCCTGAGCTACCTTGCTCTCCATTGCCCTCATTCTGGATGGAGCAGAATTCACATTCCCAATTTTAGTAATGATAAAGCAGAAGTATTTCATGTTGGTCTACAATTTAAATTATAATAATTTTAAAATCAAATATTGGTATATTTTAATGGAGAGTGATAGGTGATCAATAATTGGGTTGAAAGAATATTGCCCTCATTAATCAAAGTGAAAATGCAGAGGTTTGTGATACATTTATATGAAGACTTTTCAAGGTATGAAAGATAATCTTACATTTGTTTCAGAAAAAGTGTTGTTTTAGGCATTGTGCTGGATGAATTTAAAGATGCTTTCAACACAGAACTTCCAAATATTTTGAGGTGGTAAGATTTGCACAGAAAGAGGCTCAGAGAAAATGCTTTGGGCATTTCTATTAATAATAGCTAATATTTATTGACCTGCATGCTGAACACTCACCTGACAACTTTAAGCTTTATTATTTCTTTTGACCTTTACAAAATCCCTGAAGTTTTCATTATGATCTCCATTTTCTAGATGCGGATGCTGAGGTACTGGGAAATGATTTGCTAACTGCCATAGAATTACCTGGGAATCCAAGATTCAAACATAGGCAGTTTGGCTTCAGACATTGTAATTATTGTATATTTCAACCATGGAATAGAGCAGTTTCTTCTGGATGCAGTGGTGGTGGGGTAAGGAGGGGGAGGTGATTGTAACTAAAATAAAACACAAAGAGAGGCTTCCCTCTAGGTAATTTTCAGTCTTTCTTTTATACAGAGTAGGGGAAATTCATCCTGCTTCTTCCTTGGAATTACAGATCCTGAGTATGAAGACATCTTTTATAATCCCAATTTAGCAATGGCCTCAAGCTGTTCCTAACTTCAGAATGTTGCATGATTGACTCAAACTGACAGTGATGAACATATTTTGGCTGACACTCTACCAAAATTTGGGTTTATTTATCTCATTAATATTTTTCTTTAGGCAAAATATATTTGTAATGCCCTTTCTATTTATAAAATGGAAATGTTTCTTTTCTTGAGTCAGATGACCTTCTGTGACAGGCAACTGAGAAGCAGAAGGCAGATGGTTTAGGTGCCCCCTTACCACAGTTTTTAAAATGCAATCTCTTTGTAAAAGGATGTAAGTCTGATTCAGGGTAGCAGTCCCTGTACATCATTTTGGTGTATTTTTTTTAATGTGTTTTGAGCAGAAGCTGCATTCCTAAAGCAGGATTCCTGCCATGCACACCACAGTTCTGAACACAAGTCCTGATAGAAGGGATGTTATTAAGCTGCCATACTGGGTTTCTTTCCACTGATAAGGCTTCTCAAGGTGTGAGATTAAAGCTCCATTCCAGACCTGAAACAAAGATTTGGGCTCCTGATGCTGTAGCTATTTTCTTCTTCTTCTTCTTCTTCTTCTTCTTCTTCTTCTCCTTCTTCTCCTTCTCCTTCTCCTTCTTTTTTTTTTTTTTATAAATCCCTGCATGCGCTGCATTATTGAGAAGCTTGTAAATAAGCCATATTTATGATATATCCCTTCCATAAAGAAGATTCAAATACACTGAAAATCCAAAAGTGAGCCCTGAATTGATTTTTTAAAATGTATGTATATATTCATACATTTGAGTATTCTCAAAGCAGAATTGTTACTTAGCAACAGGTGCGGGCTTCTGCATCTTGGTTTGAACATGTCCAAGTGTGAGGAAAAAGTTGGGGGAGATTAGGTTTAAAAAAAAAAAATTATTCTTGAAAAGGAAAATCCCTAAAGAAGAAATTATTTGATAGGTTCTTATGAAAAGTTTTGTTGTCCAGATGTCTCATACAAAAAATGCCAAATGTATCTCAATTACCTAGGTAAGTTAGCCAGAGGCGTTTTGTTGATCTGAAATCATTACTTCAACTTCAAATTGTTACAGAGAAATCTTGATTAACAAGACTTAGAGTACTGCTTTTTCTTAGGAACTTCTTTCCCAATCCACAGCACTGTTAGATGTCTTGTTGCTTATTGTAGTCTTGAAACTCCAGTCCAGTAATTATCATCCTTGGAGATGATGTATTATATAATGCTATATTATATGAGGATCCACTGTATACTTAAAAGGTGTGGGTCACATCTTCTGGGGCTTCCTAAGACAACCCAACAGGGGGATGATGAACATTCTCAATTTGTGTATTTGGCCCCCCTCATGGACACATGGTATTATGCCCATATGTCCATACTTACTTCTCTGTTATTAACAATCATGCATAATCACAGTACTGGCTGCACTGGAATTGATGGTATGTCAGTATCTCAGTATATGATGGACCTGGGGGTGAGGGGAGGCCCATAGTAAGTGTGAAAGTTGAGGTTGCTCGGGTTCTGTAAGTGAGAGAAGAGGAGGCTTTATTCCATGGCTTGTCAGACAGGGAAGGGAGGAAATGGAGGCTGGAATAGAAGAGAGAGGCTAGGGCCTTTGGCAAGGAGCTCCTAGGTAAGAGTTTCAGGGAACTAAGAAGACTTTCTGAAGAGAGAGAGAGGGAAAGGGATAGCCAAAAGTCAGAACACTTACTACCTTAACTACCAGGTTAGAATTTGGTTTTACAAACCGGTTAAGGGTGTAACACCATTTAGAGCTGAGGATGAGAATGTCAACTTCACTTCTCAAATCTCTTAGGACAGGAGTCCTGTTTATTTAAGATAAATTCCATATAACCAAGCAAATAGAAATTGTCAGAAAAAAAAATTCTCATTTACAAAATTGGAAAAAAAATCTTTCTACTATGGTTACAACGCCTTAACTTTGTAATTTGCAAATTCCCTTTTAAAAAAAGAGCTAGCTATTTTTCTGGATCCTTAGGAGACCTGTGCTAAGTACTTTACATATATTTTCCTTTGTGATCACATAAGTAACCCATTGTGTTTGTGAAAGGGATGAGTTAATCCTATTCATATAGGCCCAAATGACCAAGCCTCCATATGGGAGAGGATCTCCTGCAGAGCCCAGAGGACAATGTCATGTCTCTTTAGGCCTATTTGACAAAAGCAGCAAATTTTCTTCCAAAAGCTATGTGGCTACAGATACTGTGAGCAGCAGGAAAGCCTTTTCACAGTTAAGGAATCTTGCTGCCTGAAATGAGAGCTGCCAGGGATGGCAAAATATCGAGTATTTTCCTCCATTATTACTTTATATTGGAATCAATTTGCCAACCAATCCATTACACTAGTGTCCCAACAAATAGCCTGTATTTTAATATTCACATGGTGGGGATGTTCTTCAAAAAGTTATATTCTATCAGATTTTACATTCCCTTTTGTATCCAAATGCACAAAAGCAAGGTTGAAATTCTAGTTGGAAATATTTTCAGTAAAATTCATTTTTAATGATAAAATTAGATAACCCTATTCTTTTCATAGGCTATTTTTCCTCCAAGATCAAACAAGGGTTTACAAATATATTGTCTTGAATGTTAAGTTTAAGTCTTTGGTGCTGGACTAAAGACATGACTAGCAAATTAGAAACGTGTTCAGATAATAACTGCCCACAAGAAGACAAAAGGATTGGCTTTGAATTGAAAAGGTTAAAGGAACTGTACTCATTTAACCTAAAGAGAAGGGTTATTTGATGACAATCTTTATATACACATGCATGATGGCTATGCAGGAAATAGCCAGTAACTGTTTTCTATCTTTACTTGAAAAAAAATAGGAAGAAATGGTATTAAGCAACAGTATAAAAGATTGAATTCAAACCTAAAAAGGGACCCTGGAAGAGGGATTATTAAATATGTGAAAGAATCTGCATATTTTTTCTAGAAGATAAACAAAAGTGAAGTAGGGTGTCATCTGCTTGCCTATTTTAGATAGGGTCTTGCATGATGGCAACAAGATTAACATAGTAAATTCAAAGATTTACTTAGGCTTCTGATATTTTATTTTATTCCAATTTTGTGTTATTTTGGCATTTACTTTTGTGAAACATAATACTAAAAAGCATTAGAACTTGGGAAATAAATTCAGCCAGAACCATTAAAAAAAATCCATTGTTGTACATGGCTGGTCTGAAATAGCCTCTTCAGTTTATAGGGACAGGGTAACCCTGTGATACTTGGAATTTTCAGATTTTCATTGGAAATTTTTTTTCTTAGTGATCTTCCAAAAACATTGAGAGAAAGGTGAATTAATTAGTCAGTGTGATTAACTCCTTAAAATAAATGATATAAACTTATTTAGAACATAGTGATATTTATAAAATAAATTTCAAAATAGAACTTTGGATAACAGTTTTTTATAATTCAATTCTTGCAATGAAATTTAAAGATAACATGTAACTAGATGATACATTTACCTTTTTTTAAAGAACTGCTTTATATTTGCAGAAAAGTTGTGAGGATAGTACAGAGAGTTCTCATACCCCAGTTTCTTCTACTAATAACATCTTACATTAGTTTGATGCATTTGTTACAATTAATAAATCAATATGAGTTCATACTGATGTTTCTCACTCTGGTCTATCACCATATGGATCAAAGGCACCTCCTTTCCTAGCTTATTTGTAAACTCCAACCTGGCTTCCACCATCCACTGTGCATTTATTCAATTATTCAACTCTAATATACACATATATAGAATCAGATTTAGCCAGGACCCCTGTGGGAAAAAACTGCAACTAGAGTATAATGCATTGCAGTTCTTTCTGCCTTCAGTCCTACAGTCTGTTCAGTTCCAAATTACTGAGGACAGAACCTTCCCATCCCCTTCAGTGATTTGTTCCATACATTTGTGCACAAGTTAGATTTTTCTGAATCTGTATTTTATCCTGATATCTGTCCAACTTCTGAAAAACATTTAAAAATGTGTTGTGCGTTATTTAACTCTTAGTGCTGTAAACCATGGGTTTTGACAAATACCTCATGTATCCATTATTATATTACCATAAAGAGTAATTTCAATGCCCTAAAAAATCCTATGTGGCTTACCATCTCAATACTCCACCCCATTCCTTAAACTTCTGGCAACGACTTATCTTTAAACTTTTTAAAAATCTTTAAAACTTTTTGCCTTTTCTGGAATACAGTTTAATTGCAATAATACAATATATGGCCTTTTAGAAGCTTATCAATATGCTTATCAATATGTACTTAAGATTCTTCCACGTGTTTTTATGACCTGATCAATTATTGTATGGGTGTACCACATTTAGTTTATCCATTTTCTTTTGAAGAACATTTTAGTTGCTTCCAGTTTTAGTGATTTTGAATAAAGCTGCTGTAAACATTCATGCACAAGTTTTTATGTGGGTACAGATTTTCAAATAAGTTGAGTAAATACCTAAAAGTACAATTGTTGAGTAATATGCTAAAAGTCTTTCAGCTTTGTAAGAAACTGCCAAAGTGACTTGCCATTCCAAAAGTGACTATGCCATTTTTATTCCCACCAGCAATGCATGGGAGGTCCTGTTGCTCTACATCCTGGCCATAATTTGGTATTGTCAGGTTTTTTCTTGGATTTTAATCATTCTAATAGCTGTATGTTTTGGACATAAGCTCTTTATCAGATACATGTTTTGGAAATATTTTCTCCTAATGTATGACTTGTCTTTCTATTCTTTTAACAATATTTTTTGCAGAGCAGAAGTTTTTCATTTTAATACAGTCTAAATTAGCATTTTTTCTTTTATGGATCATACTTTCGCTATTATATCAATAAACTCATTGCCAAACCCAAGGTCATATAGATTTCCCCTATTAGTTTTTCTATAACTTTTACTGTTTTTCATTGTCTTTCAACACTATTTTCCACGTTGAGTTAATTTTTATGCAAGGGGTAAGATCTGTGTCTGGGTTCATTTCCCCCCCCATAATTGCTGCAGCACCATTTATGGAAAAGATTACCATCTCCATCGAATTTCCTTTGCTTCTTTGTCAAAGATCAGGTATTTCATTTTTGATTGAGAAGCTACATCAAGGAATACCAATTATTCTTTCATGGATTATAGACTTATTAATAATGTATAATGAAAGTTATTAGGTATTTAGACCGTTTTCCTGAACATTGATAAAAACAAAAGGGTGAAGAGGAAGAGTAAAGGAGATATTTATAAAGAAATGAAATAAGTCAATGTCATGTCTGGATCTTTATACTTTTAGGTTATAAATATACTTATGTAAGTATTCTTTTAGGTTATAAATAGGTCCATGGAATACAACTTGATCTGTCACAAAATTAAAGAAGTACAAGGAAAGGAAGCATCTAAACATTCTATACATTTATTGTGGATAGGAGCCAGGAGAGGACTAGATGCAGGCTTGAGGTCAGGTTGGCTATGCTGGGGTTTGCCCCTCACATCACATGAACTAACACCTCAGTTGTGACGGTTAATTTTATGTCTCAAACCGACTTGGCCAACTGGGTCCAGATTGTCAATTAAATACTATTCTGGGTCTTTCTGTGAGGGTGTTTTTTTTTTTTTTTACAAGATTAATATTAAATAGATAGACTGAGTAAATCAGACTGCCTTCCATAATGTAAATGGACCTTATCCATTCAGCTGAAGGCCTGAATAGAACAAGAAGGTTGACCCTCCCCTGAGTAAGAGAGAATTCCTCCTGCTTCATGATCTTCAAACTGGGATATTGACTCTTCCTGGGTTCTCAAGCCTGCCAGCCTTCGACTGGAACTACACCATTGGCTCTCCTGGCTTTTCCAACTTTCTGACTCACTCTGGAGATCATTGGACTTGCCAGCTTCCATAACTGTGTGAGCCAATTTCTTATAGTACATCTCTTCATATCTATCTATCATCTATCATCTATCTGTTGTCTATCATCTATTCTACTGGTTTTGTTTGTTACTAATACATCAGATTTCCTTTTTACATTCCTGTTTAGTAAACATACCTTTCTACTTTGTAGAACCCAATTGTCATTTTGTAAGAGATAAGTCATCTTACCAGAAGAATTCTTTATTGTCAATTGGCTGAAGGCTCTAATAAGACTACTTTCCCCTTCAGCATTCTCCTTCCTGATATCCCTGGATAAAAAGCCATAGCCATGCTGGCTGGGGAAGCCTGAGTCACACACCTGAGTCTGTTTGTTTTGTTTTGTTTTTGCTACCATTGTGTTATCTGGGCTATGTTAATTTTGCAGTATTAATTAATTCAGCAAGGTTGTGCTGAATAAGGGTTTCTACACAGCAATGTGTGACTTAAGAAGTAGAACACCACTTTATTCTTTTTCTGCTCTTGAGCAGGGACTTGACTGATTTTAGAAGTGCTACAAGGGTAGCTCACCTCTGCAATTAAATGAGATCCCAGAATTTGAGCCTTAGAAATGAAATTTTCTCAAGGCAAAGTTCCAAGTTTTCATTCTGCTTGAACGGAAGAACAAGATTAAAAGAGAAAAATGGTTGTATTGAGACAGAAGACAAAACTCCATTTCACGTTGGTCTGTTTTAGCAGTTAATTTCTTCTCAAGAGGGACATTAAGTCTTTTTACCTGGCAGACAGGCTCTAGCTGTTTAAACCCAGTGTGGGCCATGGAATGGAATGAATGATTAGATTTTTGCATTAGTCATAGAAAGACAAGGTGCATATTATTTTCCCCTGCATTTCATCATGAAATATAGGCTATCCTTCCACTGAATATTTGTTTAACCAGGTCATAAGAATTCTTAATTCAGAAAAAGGAAAAAAATAGCAACTGAGAACTAGGACCAACACACTTTAGAACATTTGCAGGTGTTTCTGGACAACAGGAGCACACTTGGTTACTCACCCTGTACTTCACCAATATCTTAATCAGTCATTCTGGCCAGTAACTCTCAGCTCAGAAGTGAATTCTGTAACAAAGAAGAAGACTGTACATTTTTATATACTGTAAAAATGCTATTACTTTGTATTTAATAAGCTTCAAACTTATACTAATGCAAATAATGTGTGAAAATAATTGGAAATATTTAATGAATTTTAAGTTTTTATTTATATATAAACTTCTATATTCAACAAACTTCAAAACAAGTAAATTTCTATGAATAACAAACTTCAAAATTCAATAACTTAAAAGTATTAGTGATTCAAGGAATGTCCCATGATGTCCTTAACTCTTATTTCCACACTAAATTTTACATTTGGAAACACATTTTAATGTTTTTGATACATCATTATGACTGCAGAGCCTTTTTGAAGACTTAATTTTGCCACTCACCTCATTTTGCCAATTATTGTCCATTTATTTTTTGGTTCATAGTTATCCTATATCTGAAATAATAAAATTTACATTCCAGAGAATAAAAATATCTGGTCCCAACCACGACTCTCTTTGCATGGAGTCCATATAACCCAGTGCTTAGTTGTAGTTCTTAATGCCTACAAACATACTGGAGCACAGAGAATCATCGGTAAATATTTGTCATATGTACTGTCCCATACCTGACCCAGGCCAGAATGCAGTAGGAAAATTGTAAACACTTTTTCCCTACTGAGAGGAAAGATACTATAGACTAATCAGTCTGGCTCACATTATAGGGGAAGATGCTGAGAAATATTCCAGGAAAACAGTGGTGGTATTTCAGTAAAATGAGAACACATTTTTGGTTATTAGAAATGAAAAAATCAGTTTCAGGGGAAAGCAATATTCTCTCATCATCAGCACCAGTTTGGTAGTTCAAAAATACCTTTCACAAAATTATAATACTATGTTAGTTCCAAGAGGGCTTTTCCTACCTTGGTAAAACTCAGAACTGCTCACACCTTTACCATGTATATAACTAAAAGTGAAAAGAGCCCTTCTTATTTGTAATATTCTTTTAAAAATATCACATAGATTGCATTTTCTGTGTTCACTACTTTTGATGTCAGGAACTGTGAACCATGTGTGACTCTTGTTTCAGTGAGGGAGCTTCCTTGCACCCCATACCGTTTGGTTGATTGTTTCCAAATAAAGTTATCAAGAACTGAGAACTTCTATAAGGATCCTTGGCTGAAGAAATGTGTTCGTAACACAAAATAAGGAAATAACTCCTTTATGAGTTATATGGGCCCACTTTTAGATTTATAAGCATTAATATCTCTATAAAAATCTACAAAGCATTAATAGACAAAACTATTCTGGGGTAGTAGCTTATTAAGTCACGGTTTCTACATGCCCTCTTGAGATATTTGCAACATAGTCATTCATCTTGCATTAACACATGGCATTTCGCTTAATTACTGCAGTGTACATTCATAGAATCACTGCTTACTCAATACAGTTTGAGACTGAAATGGTTGATGTTTCAGTTAATACATGATCAAATAAATAATATTCTCATGTAACGTGTTTCAGGCTGCCTCCTAATTTCCTTTCCAAATAGGCATCTGGTTTTAAATCTGGCTCCATGTCAGTCTTTGAAGGGCAGTATTTGTAAGTCTTAAATTTGTCCTGGCTGCTGACCTTAGCAAGGGGATGTCAGAGAAGCAGTGCAATGGAGTGCTTGAGGCAGGATCGCTTTTCAGAGCATTATTTAATTTTGGTTGTTGGCTCAGCTCACTCATCAGAGACTGCTATTTCCAGCTGCACTGCAAGCTCTCCCACAGTTTAATTCTTTGCTTATTTTTTTAGAAATCCTCCATCCAAGCACCTCAATAATGTGCCAAATTATGACGATGACTTCACACCTCAGCTAATTCACATCTGCAAGGAGAGAAAACAATTTGCAACTGAATCCAGCCTCACTAAATACCCTCTTAACAAATTCCCTTTGCTTCTCAGCCGCTCTGGAGACTGCTCAGTAAATCCAGATTTGTCAAGAAATGTACATACAATATGATTTGCAAATGCAATATGCTACCTATTTATTGATTTGTCTATTGACATTATGTTTATAGTCTTTATATAACTCATGTATTAAATTAAATCTTGTACTCAAAGCACCAAAATAGAAAAATTATGTATACTGAGCAATTATATACTATTATGATATATTCACCTTAGATATGCACAAAATAGAAATACCTTTACCATCTAAATATTTATTAAACACCCTATGTCATTGCTTTCTTAACTTTTCAGGAATCAGAACCAATGTTATTAGTCTTAGCTGATGTTAGTATTTAAAGATGCCCTTAAATAAAGTGCCCTGTCAGAAAATTATAAATATTTATGAAGCACTCCATATAAAACAGGGACAAATCTAGACTTTAAAGATATAGTAGGGAACAAGACAAGCAGAATCTCGGCTTTCATGGAGTTTGGGTTTCTCTTTCCATCTCTGCTCTCTCTCATGTGTGTTTATTTTTTGCAGGGGAGAAAATTAGTAAATAAATAGGTAAAAAGTTATGTTTAAAATTAGATATTGAAAAGTTCTATCCAGAGAATAAAATCAAATTATGTGACAGGGAGTCACAGTGTCTACTTTAGATTGGGTGATTTATGAGGGAAGGAGTTTCTGTGGACACAATTAAGCTCCTTCAGACAAGAAGCCAGGTACCTGACGATCTTGTGGTAGAACAATCTGCGTGGGAAGGACAGCTGTTTTAAAGTCTCAAGGCAGAAATGAACATGGTCTATTCAAAGAACAGATGAAAAGCAGTGGTGGCTAGAGAGTAAGAGATAACAGGAAGAGGAGGAAGAGGAAAATGTGAATATACACATTAATCATGTATACCCTGTGCACTATTTGTCAGGCACTAGGCTAAGCATTTTGGATCTATGAACTCTTCATTTTCAATACAGCCCATGAGCTGAGTGCTAACATTATCTTCATCCTATAGATGAGGAAACTAAAGCACGGAATGTTATAATAGCTTGTCTTAGGTTACACAGTGGTGATCTAGCTCTGTGTTCTCGGTTGTCAGACACTCCACTAAATGAAGAGTTTGGATTCCATTCAAAATGTGAGGAGAGTGTTGTACTGGAAAGTTTTACTAGAAAGGTGATTTGATCTGCCTTACATTTGAAATGGTTCATCATTATGGTTTGGTGATGGATAGTGGATGAGGATGGGGGAAAGACAAGAGTAGCAGCAGAAAGACTGCTTGGGAGGCCATTGTGACAGTCAAGCATGAAGTATTGGTGACTGATCCCAGTATAGGGACATGGTAGTAGTGTATATGTCACTGGATTTGAGATATGTTTTGGAACAGAGCCAATAGGATTTACTCATGGGTTCAGTGTGAAGGGTAAAGGAGAGAATCAAAGATAACTCCTAGCTGTTTTATTTAAGTAATTAAGAAAAATATAATAATGATTAATATGAACATGATAATTGTACATAACATTCATGTAATGGTTACTGTGTGTACCTGGCATGGTTCTAAGCATTTGTATTGACACCTCATCACAACTCAAGGAAGCTACTATTATCTCCAGTCTTTTAAGGTGAGAAAACTGGGACACCAAGAGAGTAAATAATTTGCCCAAGGTCACAAAAGTAGTTATGTGATGGATTTCAACCTAGGGCACTTGGTTGTGTAATCTGTATACTTAAGTAAGCACTTCTATATGGACCCTCATTTGCTGTTATTTCCTGGGTCTACTAGCATAAGAGCTGGCTTTTCTTCTGGGGAGGAGAAGAAATCAAGAGTCCCACTGGCTATGTTAATGTTGACATGGCTACTAGACATCCATATTAAGATTAAATCAGGCATTTGGACATATGAATTTGCAGTTCTGGGGAGAGATAAGTACTAGGGACCTAGATTTGGAACTCTTGAGCATATATAAATGACATTTAAAGCCATGGATCTGGCTTACATCACCTATAATAATAATAGGTTATATGTGTCAAACACTGACTATGTGTCATACATATGTGTCATACACTGTGTCATACATTGACTAATTTATTTTCACAATTACTTGAGTTAGAAGTATTGTCTAACTACTGTCATTCTCACTTTTTATAGATGTGAAAATTGAAGCACCAAATAGTTTTACCCTACAACCAGGAAGTACGAATTTCATTGTGAGGATGAAAAGAGGTAATTTAAGTTTAATGCTATTGGTAGTAACAGTAGTAGTCTCTATTGTGATTATTTTTGCGTATATCATCTGAGGTTCATATAGTACCCAATAAATAAAGTTTAAAGTATATGAATGTCTCAACTTGGTTAAAGAAAAACAAAAAAAGCAGAGCGCATCATTCACTATGTCTTTGTTGTCAAAAAAGATAAGAAAGTGAATGTTGGGGGAAAAGATCATTCTGGGATGGAAGAAGGAATAATTTGGCAAAAATCATTTAGGACAGATTGCTTTTCATTGCAGCTCACTATATTTACATGCAGATAAATAGGATAAAAAATATTTTCTGTGATTATTTCAGTATGATTCATTTTCTCATCTTCCTCTACATCTCTAATAAATTACTTGGATTTGGGGGTCTTACTGACTTTTCCTTAAATCTGGCTGGTGCCATGGCCACCTTTAATGTAGGTGAAATGGCGCAAAATTTAGAATGTGAAAAATATTTTCTCTACAAATTCTGGATTTTTTTTTAATCCTGGGAAATTACATGGTATGCTAGTGTCAGTGAATACTTTTTCAGAAACTTGTTTCCCTGTCTCTCTTTTTTTGTTCCCCAAAGAGTTGTTTCTATTTCTCAGTCCATCTAGCACATCTGTGTGATGCTATCACTGCAGGTGCTGTGTTGCTAATACAGCATAGATTTCCCTGGGTAGTGGGGCTGAGCGACGCCTTTTCTTAAGTCATTCAAAACAAGACTGGCTATATAAACCACTAGAGAATACATACTGTAGGAAACAAGATTACCTAATAATCTGTTGCATCTCTATTTTCTGTTTTTCCACAAATGGCTAGTAACATGAGCTGTCACAGTTATGGATTTTATTTTTTTCTATGTCATATTTACTGTTTGGTTTTGATTTCTCAGGTAGTGAGGATGAGAGTGCTTTTTTAAAAATTTATTTTGATGTTTTGGAATTTTACAATTGACTTATTTGACAGATAAAATATTAGTTTTTCTGAACAACAGTGGATGATATTAACACAAGCATGCCAGAGAGAAGGGGACTCAAACCATGCCTATTGGCAGGTATAGGTCAGTATTAGGTGTAGCTTCAGTTTAGGTTACAGAGTCTGTTCTGTATGACGTAGATTCTTAATTTATGTTTTTAAATTAAAATTTATTTTTATCAAAATCATATACATATATAGTTTACAACTCAAACATTCTTCCAAAGCTTAGCATTCAAATAGCAGTCATCTATCTGCCCTTTCAAACTCCTGAATCCTGCTTCCCAGAGGCAACTATATTTCTGATTCTTCTTGTACCTTAATATTCCTAAATAAATGGGTTTTGATATTCTCTCTTAGGTTGCCACTATGGGAGAAAATGATTTAGCTTGTCTACACATACTCTTTGCTGTAAAAAATATGTCCATTCCCCATCCTTCCAATAAAAGCATATTAAAAATTTTGATTAAATCACTATTCAGTGTTTAATTATGACTACATAGGTATTGTTCAAGGCTAAATATACCCATGCTTAGATGCTATAATTATATTTCATATCTTTATAATTTTCATCTTAGAATTAAAATGTCTTTGAAAAACCAGCTGATTGTTTTATTTACTTTATATCAATCTGACATACAATGTTACATTAATTTCAGATGTGCCACAAAATGATTCAACATCTCTATATGTTATGCTATGCTTCTCTGTGTAGTTACCATCTGTCACCACACAATACCATTGACTGTATTCCTTATGCTATACCTTGCATCCTCATGACCTATTCATTCCATAACTGGAAGCCTATACCTCCTACTCCCCTTTACAATTTCAGGCATTCAGATATATTCAGGTATTGAAAAGAATATAACAAATATACATGGATACATCACCCCATTTAAGAAGTAAGATTTTATAAATACCACTGAAGCCACTGATAAACTTTTTTTTTTTTTATAGACTGTTTTTGATCACATTTCCCTTCCTGTCCATTAGAGATAAATACCATAAATCTTTGGTTATTTATTATTCCCATGAAGTATTTATAGTATATATTCCTCAGCAACATATTACATATTTTTAAATTTGTATAATTGCATCATACTGTACATATTCTTATACACCTTACTTTTCTCCATTTATGTATTTTTGAGATTTCTAATGCATTGCAGCTCTAATTCATCTTATTATTATAAATATCCCATCATGTGTCAATACACACAATGTGTTTATTATTTTTTTAAGTTTATTTATTTTTTTTCAGAGACAGAGTGTGTACAAGCAGTGGAGGGGCAGAGAGAGAGAGGGAGTGAGATAGAATCCCAAGCAGGCTCCACACTGTCAGTGCAAAGCCCAGAGTGGGGCTTGAACTCACAAACCATTAGATCATCATCTGAGCCAAAATTAAGAGTCAGAAGCTTAACTGACTGAGCCACCCAGGCACCCCTATTCTTCTTATATTTTCATTTGCATTTAGTTTACACTCAAAATGCTATAAAAATATCATCACAAGAATTCTGGTATGTGTCCCCTTGTCCATAAAGTGGAGTTGTTATGGTATTTATACTTGTAAATGGAATTGATGAGTCATGGGACTTGCTCCAATTTTAGTAGATAATGCTGAATATCTCTCCAGAAGATTAAGACAGCTTATAACCTCAATACACTGTAAGTGGTAACTAGTGGTAAGCATTGTAACTATTTTTAAAATAGTTTCTTTTTTTTATTTTTCTAGCTTTATTCAAGCATAATTAACATACAGTGTTATATTAGTTTTAGGTGTACGATATGATGATTCAACAATCCCTATACATTTTTCAGTGCTCATCAGAATAAGTATACTTTTTTTTATTTTATTTATTTTTTTAAATTTTATTTATTTTTATTTATTTTTTTAATATATGAAATTTACTGTCAAATTGGTTTCCATACAACACCCAGTGCTCATCCCAAAAGGTGCCCTCCTCAATACCCACCACCTACCCTCCCCTCCCTCCCACCCCCCATCAACCCTCAGTTTGTTCTCAGTTTTTAACAGTCTCTTAGGCTTTGGCTCTCTCCCACTCTAACCTCTTTTTTTTTTTTTTTCCTTTCCCTCCCCCATGGGTTTCTGTTACTTTTCTCAGGATCCACATAAGAGTGAAATGAAACCATATGGTATCTGTCTTTCTCTGTATACTTTTAATCCTCTTTATCTATTTCACCCATCCCTCCACTAACCTTCCCTCTAGCAACTACCAGTTGGTTCTTTGATTTGAGTCTGCTTTTTTGTTTTTTATTTAAATCTTTGTTTGTTTTGTTTCTTAATTTCCACATAAGTTTGAAATAATATGGTATTTGTCTTTCTCTGACTTATTTCACTTAACATTTTACCCTCTAGGTCTACCCATGTTGTTGCAAATGGCAAGATTTCATTCTTTTTATGGCCAAATAATATTTCATTGTATATGTACACCACATCTTACTCTTTCATCTATCAATGGACACTTGAAAATTCCAGATATCAAGATATACCACAAAGTTATAGTAATTAAAACAGTATGGTACTGACACAAAAACAGACATATTGATCAATAGAACAGAATAGAGAATCCAAAAATGAACCCGCACTTTTATGGTCATTAATCTATGACAAAAGAGACAAGAATATTCAATGGTAAAGAAGATGGTTTCCAATTACTGTTTATCATTATCTATACTTGGTATAATCAAACTTAAATTTTATGCCAATATCTTTAATGTAAATTGTTCTTTTATTTTTCCCTTCCACAATTATTAGTGAGGATTTCTCTTCCTAGATTTATTGGCCATTGCATTTTTCAGCTGTAGATTTATTTGCCCATTTGTAGGTCTTGTTTGCCTTTTACTTATTAATTTTGGGGACTTTTTTAAATATATTTTGGATTTTAATAATTTCTTACTTTAATTTTTGCAAATGTACTTCATCATGCTATAACTTATTCATTAATTTTAATTATAATGTATTTTGATATTTGATCATTGCTAATTTTAAAATAGTTAAATTTGTCAATCTTTTTTCCTATGTTTGGCATTTTTTCTGTCTTGTGTAAGAATCTTTTCCTACACCAAGCTCATAAACATAGCCATTATTTTCTTCTGATTTTTATGGGTTGTTTTCAAGATCTTTACTCCACCTGAGATTGATTTTCATGTATATTGCAAAGTTAGGTATAATTTTATTGTTCCTATATGGTTAGCCATGTCCTGGCATTGTACTTTCTAGTGTTCATACTTTTCAGGCTGATCTACAAGGCCACCCTATCAAGTCAATTTATTTGTATGTGTGGTATTTTTTACAAATTTAAATAGATTCTGTTCCATTGATTTATCTTTTTATTTCTATGTAATTACCAAATTCTTTTAACTACTGTAGTGTTATAAGAAGTTCTGATATCTGGTATGATAGAATCTTTCTATATAAACTTCTCATCTTATTCCTTCTCTTTTTCCTTTGTTTCTCTATTCCTTCCTTTGTTTCTCTTTTTCTTCTTCTTTTTCTCCTTTTACTCTTATTTTTTTCTTATCTTCTTTATCTTCCTCTCTTTTTAAGTATTTTTCTTTCATAGCATCATATCTCTAAGTATTACTCTCATATTGCTACCTCTTAGTCATTTTTTCTTCCCAAAACTGAAGATGGCCTTTGAACTATTTCCTCCTCCCATCTCTGCCACCTCACATGTGCTTTTCCTATTCTATCTTTCAGGTAGAATTATGTATTAATTTTGGTAAATTAACATTCAGTGTTTATATTATCAAAGCCATGTAGATGCTATTAAATTAATGGTGTTCTGCCTTTCCTGAAATTTTTTTTCTCTATCACTAATAATTATCTTGTATTTCTATTTCTTACATTCCTATGAATTCAAGCCATACTGTCTTTCCCAATTATCTTATTCCCCTTGCAAGGCATTCAGATGCATCAGGTACTCTGTATATTTAATTTTGATGAAAGCCTAAAATTTTTTGACTGCCCCAATATAAGCTGTTTCTCTCTGTACCTGGTGTATGGTGGTCATTCTAAAATTAGGGTAAAGCATCAGCCTAGGTATTCCCTCTGTTTTTATTCTACATCCAACATTCTCTGAGTTTACTCCTTATTTTAGTGAGGTACATACTCTAGTAAATTCTTAATAGAAGATGTATAAGTAGTAAATCTGTTGAGGAGTTGCCTGTCTGACAATGTATTTATTCTACTTTTACATGGTTTTAAAAACTTGATTATACATCACATTTTAATTGATAATTTCTTCTCAAAATATGATTGCATAGTCCCGTTGCCTTCTAGCTTCCAGCATTGTGGTTGAGATTTATGATGCTACTTGGTTCCTGAGTATTTAATGTGACTTGGTTGTTTGTTTTTCTCTTAAAGATCTTAGGATTCTTTTTTTTCTTTTTCCCTGTTGTACTGAAATTTCATTGTAATATGTTCTGGTGCATGTCTTCTCCATTCATTTTGGGAAAAAGTCGTTGTTAAACCTGGGTAGTTTTTTCATGATTTTCTGATAATTTCTATCCTTTGTTTTACCTTCTCAGTTGGACATTAGTGTTTTTTGCATTTAAAAAAAATGATTTGTTATGATTAAATGATAGCTTTATTCTGGTTCCACTTATTTCCTTCATTTTACACCCAGGCCCAAACTCATCTTCCATCTAATATGTTTGATGGCAGAGAGAAAGAGAAATGTATTATGCGATGCTCTTAAAGTCTCTAGTTGGTCATGGTAAGTCACTGGCCAGATATAAATATATACTTCTTCCACAGGGATCTCTGTAAGTCACATGGGAATAGACACTGATATATAATTCTCCTATACAGAAGAGATGAATACTTAGTAACAGTAATCCAATCTCCCAGAATAGAAAGGGAGATATGTTTAATATATTGGACTTCTTAATACGAATCATTGAAGAATAATTAAAATGATAAGAAAAGTTGTATTTGGGATATTTTCTGTACATTTATACAGCTTTGATAATTTTAAATATATTGCTTTTTTCAATATAATCTATCATCAAGTTGGCTAACATACAGTGTATACAGTGTGCTCTTGGTTTTGGGAGTAGATTCCCGTGATTCATCACTTACATACAACACACAGTGCTCATCCCAGGTGCCCTTCTCAATGCCCATCACCCATTCTCTCCTCTCCCCCCACCCCCTCCCCATCAGCCCTCAGTTTGTTCTCTGGTTTTAAAAGTCTCTTATAGTTTGCCTCCCTCCCTCTCTGTTTGTAACTATTTTTTCCCCTTTCTCTTCCCCCATGGTCTTCTGTTAAGTTTATCAAGTTCCACATACGAGTGAAAACATGATATCTGTCTTTCTCTGACTTATTTCACTTAGCATAATGCCCACCAGTTCCATCCACATTGCTGAAAATGGCAAGATTTCATTCTTTCCTGTTGCCAAATAGTATTCCGTTGTGTATATAAACCACATCTTCTTTGTTCATTCATCAGTTGATGGACATTTGGGCTCTCTGCATAATTTGGCTATTGTTGAAAGCACTGCTATAAACCTTGGGGTACATGTGCCCCTGTGAATCAGCACTCCTGTATTCTTTGGATAAATTCCTAGTAGTGCTATTGCTGGGTCATAGGGTAGTAACTTAAGTGTAATGATTGAGGAGAAATACTGGTGATTTAGTATCATAAAATATATTAATTTTTTATTTTTTAATTTTTGTTAACATTTATTCATTTTTGAGAGACAGAGAGACAGAACAAGTTGGGGAGGAGCAGAAAGAGGGAGACACAGAATCTAAAGCAGGGTCCAAGTTCTGAGCTGTCAGCCCAGAGCTGCATGAGAGGCTCAAACTCACAAACCACAAGATCATGACCTAAGCTGAAGTCAGATGCTTAACTGAGCCACCTAGGTGCCCCTTAAAATGTTAAGATATTTTTCAGTGAGATACTCAGAATGATGACTAAATTAGATGAAAAAAAGAACAAAACATGAACAAAACATGAAGTTCAACAGAGATACAAACCATAAAAACCAAAACAAATTCTGGAGCTTAAAAGGACAATGACTTCAATAGAAAATTCAATAGACAGCTTTAATAACAGACAAAATCAAGCAGAGGATAGATTCAGTAAGTTTGAAGACAGGTCACGTGAAATTACCTACTTAGAGGAACAATGACAACAAAAAGAATGAATAAGAGTAAAGAAAACATGCAGGGACTATGGGAACACCATCAAGAAAAAAAATACATGCATTGTTGAGAGTGTCAAATGAATAAAAGAATGAGAAAGTGGCAGAAAGCTTGAACCTAAAGAGGTCTACCAAGCTATATGATAATTAAATTATCAAAAGTTAAAGACAAGGAGAGAATTTTAAAAGCAGCAACAGAAGGGAATCATCATATTCGAGGGCACCCCCATAAAACTATCAGTGGATTTCCTCAATAGCCATATTGCAGGCCCAGAAAAAGTGAGGTTATATATTCAAAGTGCTTAAAGAAAGTTAAAAACCTGCCAAACAAGAATATTATATTCAATAAAACTGCCCTTTAAAAATAAAAGAGAGATAAGGACTTCCCCAGGCAAACAAAAACTAAGGGAGTTTGTAACACTCCCTTGAGGGGGAGGAGTAAAAGTGAAAGGTTTTTTTTTTTTTTAAAGTTTATGTATTTATTTTGGGAGAGAGAGAATGAGTGGGGTAGGGGTAGAGAGAGAGGGATAAAAAATTCCAAGCACTATCTGTACTGATACAGCACAGAGCCCAATGTGGGGCCTGAACTCATGAACCATGAGATCATGACCTAAGATGAAACCAAGAGTCAGTTGCTTAACGGAGTAATCCCACACCCAGGTGCCCTGAAAGTGAAGGGTTTTTGTATGCAATTGATGTTAAGTTGTTACAAGCTTCACATAGGCTGTGTATTATTACTGTTGTAAGAGTAAATTTTATATAATCCTCATGCTAACCACAAGAAAGAAAACATTGCAGATATAAAAAAAGATAAAGAGAAAAGAAAGTATATTGCTGCACAAAAACTCATCAAATCACAAAGGAAGTAAGCAAAAGAGGAATAGAACAAAAATATACTATAAAACATACAAAAGAATTAATAAAATGGCAATACTAAGTTCTTACCTGTTGATAATCACTTTAAATGTAATAGAGTAAGTATCCAGTCAAAAGACACAGAGTGGCAAAACAAATATAAAAAGATACAACTGTATGTAGTTAGCAAAAATCCCACTTTAGATTTAAGGCCACACATAAGCTGAAAGTGAAGGAAGAGAAAAGAGAGCAGATGTTACGTACATCAGACAAAATAGACTGTCAAAAACTGTCATGAGACAAAAAAAGTCTGTAGTGATAAAAGTGTTAATTCAACAGGAAGATAGAATAATTGTAAGTACATATGTACCCAACACCAGAGCACCTAAATATATAAAGCAAATATTGACAGACTTGGAGAAATAGACAGCAATATACTAATAGTAAGAGACTTTAATATCCCACTTACAATAATGGACAGATCATCTAGACAGAAAATCCATAAGGACTCAGCCAACTTGAACTACACTATAGACCAAATGGACCTGACAGAGATATACAGAACATCCCTTCCAACAGAAGTAGAAGGCACATTTTTCTCAAAGACTTATGGAACATTCTGGAGGATTGATCATGTTAGTTACAAAACAAATCTTAAAAATTTTGAGACTAAAATCATTCAACATACTTGTTTCCTCACAACAATGTAATGAAACTAGGAATCAGTAACAAAGAGAAAATGAAATTTTGGAATTAAACATGGAATTAAGCATGGAATTAAAACAAGATACTCTTGTACCTCATTTGGATCAAAGAAGAATCAAAAGGGAGATTAGAAAATATCTTAAGATAGGGGCGCCTGGGTGGCGCAGTCGGTTAAGCGTCCGACTTCAGCCAGGTCACGATCTCGCGGTCTGTGAGTTCGAGCCCCGCGTCAGGCTCTGGGCTGATGGCTCGGAGCCTGGAGCCTGTTTCCGATTCTGTGTCTCCCTCTCTCTCTGTCCCTCCCCCATTCATGCTCTGTCTCTCTCTGTCCCAAAAATAAATAAAAAACGTTGAAAAAAAAATTAAAAAAAAAAAAGAAAATATCTTAAGACAAATGAAAATGAAAACACAACATATCAAACTCATGGTATGTGCCAAAAGTAGTACAAAGAGGGAAGCTTATAGTTTTACTTGGAAAAGAAGAAATTTATAGTTTAAATTGTTCATCTCAAATGAACAACCTAACATTGTGCTTTAAGGAACTAGAAAAAGTGGAAAAAACTAAGTCCAAAGTTAGAATTAAGGAAATAAGATTAGAGGAGAAATAAAGAGGTTGGGGTGGGGGGACAGAGAAAGAGGGAGGCAAGGGAAGGAGAAAGGAAAAATAGAAAAAGTAGACAAAATGAAGAATTTGTTCTTTGAAAAGAAAAACAAAGTTGATAAGTATTCAGATGGACTAAGAAATTAAGAGAGAAGACTCAAATAAATAAAATCAGAAATGGAAGAAGAGATATTTGAGCCAATGACATAAGAATTTAAAAAGTCATGAGACTATTATAAACTATTTTATTTCAACAAATTGGACATTCTGTACAAATTGGACAATACAATTTACCAAGACTGAATAAAAAAAGAAATAAAAAGCATAAATAGGCCAATAACAAATAAAGGAATTGAATCCATAATGAAAGTCTTACAATAATAATAAAAAACCATAAGCAAATACCATCAAAGATGAATTATACCAAACATTAAAAGAAAAATTAATATCAATTTTCTTTTTTTTTTTTTTTCAACATTTTTTATTTATTTTTGGGACAGAGAGAGACAGAGCATGAACGGGGGAGGGGCAGAGAGAGAGGGAGACACAGAATCGGAAACAGGCTCCAGGCTCCGAGCCATCAGCCCAGAGCCTGACGCGGGGCTCGAACTCACGGACCGCGAGATCGTGACCTGGCTGAAGTCGGACGCTTAACCGACTGCGCCACCCAGGCGCCCCAATATCAATTTTCTTAATCTCTTTCAAAAATTAAAAGAGGAAATAACACTTTCAACACTTTTTAGGAGGCCAGTATTACTCTGATACCAAAGACAGACAAAGGCACCATTATAAAAGAAAAGTATAAGCTAATATCCTTGGTAAACATGGATGCAAAAATCCTTAACAAAGTATTAGCAAACTGACTTCAACAGGATATCAAGTATCATACATTGTGATTGAGTAGGAGTTATCCATGGGATGCAAGGATAGTTATATATGTGCAAATTAATCAATGTGATATTAACAAAATAAACAAAAAGTCACATGATAATCTTTAAAGATGCAGGAAAAACATTTGGCACTATTCAGCATGTTCTCATGATAAAAACTCTCAAAATATTAGGTATAGAAGGAACTTACATCAACACAATAAAGGCCACATATGAAAAACCCACAGTTAACATCTAAAAACTTTTCCTTTAAAATCCAATATAAGACAAGCATGCCCACTGTCATCAATTTTATATACAATAGTACTGAAAATCCCAGGCAGAGTAATAGACAAGAAAAAGAAAGAAAAGCATCCAAATAACAAAGGAAAAGGTAAAATTATATCTTTTTGCAGATGACATGAATGCATGTGTAGAAAACGCTAAAAATTTCACAAAAATATATTAGAACAACGGAATCCAGCAAAGTCACAGAATACAAAATCAATGTACAGAAATCAGTTACATCTCTCCACACTAACAAGTTATCCAAACAGAATTTTAGAGAAACAATGATGTTTATAGCATCAAGAAGAGTAGAACACCTAGAAATAAACTTAGCCAATGTGATGAAAGACTTATACCCCGAAAATTGTGAAACACATGAAAGAGATTAAAGCAGACATAAATAAATGAAAAGATATCCCCTGTTTATGTATAAAAAGAATTCATATTTTTAAAATGTCCATATTGGGGCGCCTGGGTGGCGCAGTTGGTTAAGTGTCCGACTTCAGCTCAGGTCACGATCTCACAGATCTCATGGTCCATGAGTTCGAGCCCCACGTCGGGCTCTGGGCTGATGGCTCGAAGCCTGGAGCCTGCTTCCGATTCTGTGTCTCCTTCTCTCTCTGCCCCTCCCCCCTTCATGCTCTGTCTCTCTCTGTCTCAAAAATAAATAAAAACGTTAAAAAAAATTAAAAAATAAAATAAAATAAAATGTCCATACTACCCAAAGTGACCTACAAATTCGATGCAATCTTCATCAAAATCCCAAACAACATTTTTATAGAAATAAAAAAATCCTAAAATTCATATGGAGCCACAAAAGACTCCAAATAGTCAAACGATTTTAAGCAAGAGAAACAAAGCTGGAGGCATCACTCTTCCTGATTTCAAAATATATTGCAAAATGACAGTAATCAAAACAGTAGTATAGTACTGGCATAAACACAGGCACATAGACCAGTGTTACAGAATAGAGAGCCCAGAATTAAACCTACATATGGACAGTCAACTGACCTTTGACAAGGATGCCAATAATACATAATGGGGGAAGAATAGTCTCTTCATTAAATGGTATTAGGAAAACTGGGCAGCCACATGCAGAAGAATGAAATTTGTCCCTATGTCATACCATACACAAAAATCAACCCAAAGTGGATTAAAGACTTAAACTTAACACCTGAGACCATAAAACTCTCAGAAGAAAATATAGGGTAAAGTCTTCTGGACATTAGTCTTGGCAATTATTTCTTGAATATGACACCAATAACACAACAACAAAAGCAAAAATAGACGAGAGAGAATACATCAAACTATAAAGCTTTTGCACAGCAAAGGAAACAATCAACAACAAGAAGGCAATGGAATGTAATGGAATAAAATTTTTGCAAGCCATATCTGATAAGAGGTTAATATCCAAAACATATAAGAAACTCACATAATTCAATGGTAAAAAATCTAAATGACCTGAGGAGGATCCAAGATGACAGAACAGCATGGAAGTTTTTTGTGTGTCTTGTGTCCATGAAATACATCCATACCAACACTAAACCATCCTACACACATAGAAAACTGATTGGAGTATTAACACAACAATCTGCACAACCTGAATCACAGAATTCAGCAGGAATTCACCATGAAAGGAAGAGCACGAAGAAACGACAGCCAGGGATTTAACCAACACAGATACGAGCAAGATGTCTGAACCAGAATTTAGAATCACAATAATAAGAATACTAGCTGGAGTTGAAAGTAGATTAGAATCCCTTTCTGCAGAGATAAAAGAAGTAAAAAATAGCCAGAATGAAATTAAAAATGCTATAACTGAGCTGCAATCACAGATGGATGCAGTGGCGGCAAGGATGGATGAGGCAGAACAGAGAATCAGTGATACAGAGGACAAATTATTGAGAATAATAAAGCAGAAAAAAGAGGGAGATTAAGGCAAAAGACCACGATTTAAGAATTAGAGAAATTAGTGGCTCATTAAAAAGGAACAAAATCAGAATCATAGGGGTCCCAGAAGATGAAGAGAGAAATAGGGGTAGAAAGGTTATGTGAACAAATCATAGCAGAAAACTTTCCTAACCTGGGGAAAGACACAGACATCAAGGAAACACAGAGGACCCTCATTAGATTCAACAAAAACCAACCATCAACAAGGCATATCATAGTCAAATTCACAAAATACTCAGACAAGGAAAGAATCATGAAAGCAGCAAGGGAAAAAAAGTCCCTAACATACAAGGGATAACAGATCAGGTTTCTAGCAAACCTATCCACAGAAACTTGGCAGGCCAGAAAGGAGTGGAAGGATATATTCAATGTGCTGAATCAGAAAAATATGCAGCCTAGAATTCTTTATCCAACAAGGCTGTCATTCAAATTAGAAGGAGAGATAAGTTTCCCAGACAAACAAAAATTAAAAGAGTTTGTGACCACTGAACCAGCCCTGCAAGAAATTTTAAGGGGGACTTTATAAGAGGATAAAAGGTTTGTGTGTGTATATATACACACATATATGTATATATACACATATAAATGAATATATATATTCATACCAAAAGCAACAAAGATTAGAAAGGACCAGAGAACATCACCAGAAATTCCAACTATACAGGCATTGTAATGGCAATAAATTCATATCTTTCAATACCTACTCTAAACATCAATGGACTCAATGCTCCAATCAAAAGACATAGGGTAATGGAATGGATAATAAAATGAGATCCATCTATATGCTGTTTACAAGAGAGCCACTTTAGACCTAAAGCCACCTTCATATTGAAAATAAGGGGATAGAGAATCATCTATCATGCAAATGGTCAACAAAGGAAAGCCAGAGTAGCCATACTTATATCAGACAAGCTAGATTTTAAAATAAAGACTGTATCAAGAGATGCAGAAGGGCATTATATCATAATCAAGGGGTCTATCAACCAAGAAGACCTAACAATTGTAAACATTTATGTGCCAAATGTGGAACCACCCACATATATAAATCAATTAATCACAAACATAAAGAAACTCATCGACAGTAATACCATAATAGTAGGAGACTTCAACAGCCCACTCACAGCAATAGACAGATCATCTAATCAAAAAAATCAATCAGGAAACAATGGCTTTGAATGACACACTGGACAAGATGGACTTAACAGATATGTTCAAAACATTTCATCCTAAAGCAGAAGAATATACATTATTCTCCAGGGCACATGGAACGTTCTCTAGAATAGAGCATATACTGGGACACAGATCAGCCCTAAGTAAGTACAAAAAGATCGAGATCATACCATACATATTTTCAGACCACAATGCTATGAAACTCGAAATCAACCACAAGAAAAAATTTGGAAAGGTAACAAATACTTGAAGACTGAAGAACATCCTACTAAGGAATGAATGGGGCTAACCAAGAAGTTAAAGAGGAAATTTAAAAGTATATGGAAATCAATGAAAATGATAACACCACAACCCAAACCTCTGGGACGCAGCAAAGGCAGTCATAAGAGGAAAGTATATAGCAATTCAGGCCTTCCTAAAGAAGGAAGAAAGATCTCAGATACACAACCTAACCTTACGCTTTAAGGAGCTAGAAAAAGAACAGCAAATAAAACCCAAAAGCAGAAGAAGACAGGAAATAATAAAGATTAGAGCAGAAATTAATGCTATTGAAATCAACCAACCAACCAACCAACCAACCAAACAAACAAACAAAGTAGAACATATCAATGAAACCAGAAGCTGGTTCTTTGAAAGAATTAACAAAATTGCTAAACCACTAGCCAGTTTTATCAAGAAGAAAAAGGAAAGGACCCAAATAAATAAAATCAAGAATGAAAGAGAAGAAGTCACAACCAACACAGCAGGAATAAAAACAATAATAAGAGAATATTATGAGCAATTATGTCCCAATAAAATGGGCAATCTGGAAGAAATGGAAAAATTCCTAGAAACATACACACTACCAAAACTAAAACAGAAAGAAATATAAAATTTGAGCAGACCCATAACCAGTAAGGAAATCGAATTAGTAATCAAAAATCTGCCAAAAAACAAGAGTCCAGGGCCGATGGCTTTCCAGGAGAATTCTACCAAACATTTAAGGAAGAGTTAACACCTATTCTCTTGAAAGTGTTCCAAAAAATAGAAATGGAAGGAAAACTTCCAAACTCTTTCTATGAAACCAGAATTACCTTGATTCCAAAACCAGAGACCCCACTAAAAAGGAGAACTATAGACTGATATCCCTGAGGAACATGGATGCAAAAATCCTCAACAAGATATCAGCCAACCGGCTCCAACAATTCATGAAAAAAATTATTCACCATGACCAAACGGGATTTATACCTGGGATGCAGGGCTGGTTCAATATCTGCAAAACAATTAATATGATTCATCACATCAATAAAAGAAAGGACAAGAACCATATGATCCTCCTAATAGATGCAGAGAAAGCATTTGACAAAATACAGCATCCTTTCTGGATTAAAACCCTCAAGAAAGTAGGGATAGAAGGATCATACCTCGAGATCATAAAAGCCATATATGAACGACCCAATGCTAATATCATCCTCAATGGGGAAAAACTGACAGCTCTCGCCCTAAGGTCAGGAACAAGACAGGGATGTCCACTCTCATCACTCATTCAACATAGTATTGGAAGTCTTAGCCTCAGCAATCAGACAACACAAAGAAATAAAAGGCATCCTAATCAGCCAGGAGGAGGTCAAACTTTCACTCTTCGCAGATGACATGATACTCTATATGGAAAACCCAAAAGACTTCACCAAAAAACTGCTAGAATTGATTCATGAATTCAGTAAAGTTGCAGGATATAAAAATCAATGCACAGAAATCAATTGCATTCCTATACACCAACAATAAAGTGACAGAAAGAGAAATCAAGGAATCGATCCCATTTACAGTTGCATCAAAACCCATAAAATACCTAGGAATAAATCTAACCAAAGAAATAAAAAATCTATACACTGAAAACTATAGAAAGCTTATGAAAGAAATTAAAGAAGACACAAAAAAATGGAAAAAGATTCCATGCTCCTGGATAGGAAGACCAAATATTGTTAAAATTTCAATACTACCCAAAGCAATCTACATATTCAATGTAATGTCTATCAAAATAACACCAGCATTCTTTACAGAGCTAGAACAAATAACCCTAAAATTTGTATGGAAACAGAAAAGACCCTGAATAGCCAAAGCGATCTTGAAAAAGAAAACCGAGCAGGAGACATCATAATCCCAGACTTCAAGCTATACTATAAAGCTATAATCATCAAGACAGTATGGTACTGGCACAAGAACAGACACTCAGATCAACGGAACAGAATAGAGAACCCAGAAATGGACCCACATACGTATGGCCAACTAATCTTTGACAAAGCAGGAAAGAATATCCAATGGAATAAAGAAAGTCTCTTTGGCAAGTGTTGCTGGGAAAACTGGACAGCGACATGCAGAAGAATAAACCTGGACCACTTTCTTACACCATACACAAAAATAAACTCAAAATTGATGAAAGACTTCAATGTAGGACAGGAAGCCATCAAAATCCTAGAAGAAAAAGCAGGCAAAACCCTCCCTGATCTTGGCCGCGGCAACGTCTTACTCGTCACGTCTCCAGAGGCAAGGGAAACAAAAGCAAAAATGAACTACTGGGACCTCATTAAAATAAAAAAAAACTTCTGCACAGTGAAGGAAACAATCAGCAAAACTAAAAGGCAACCAACAGAATAGGAGAAGATATTTGCAAATGACATATCAAAGGGATAGTTTCCAAAATCTATAAAGAACTTGTCAAACTCAACACCCAAAACACAAATAATTCAGTGAAGAAATGGACAAAAGACATGAATAGACACTTCTTTAAACATGACATCAGATGGACAACTGACACATGAGAAAATGCTCAACAGCACTCATCATCAGGGAAATACAAATCAAAACCACAATGAGATACCACCTTATACCTGTCAGAATGGCTAACATTAACAACTCAGGGAACAACAGGTGTTGGCGAGGGTGTGGAGAAAGATCTCTTTTGCATTGTTGGTGGGAATGCAAGCTGGTGCAGCCACTCTGGAAAACAGTATGGAGGTTCCTCAAAAAACTAAAAATAGAACTCCCCTACAACCCAGCAATTGCACTACTAGGCATTTATCCATAGGATACAGGTGTGTTGTTTCAAAGGGACACATGCACCCCCATGTTTATAGCAGCACTATCAACAATAGCCAAATTATGGAAAGAGCCTAAATGTCCATCAATGGATGAATGGATAAAGAATATATATATATATATATATATATATATATATATATATATATACACAATACAGTATTCCTTGGCAATCAAAAAGAATGAAATCTTGCCATTTGCAACTACATGGATGGAACTGGAGGGTTTATGCTAAGTGAAATTAGTCATTCAGAGAAAGACAAAAATCATATGACTTCACTCATATGAGGACTTTAAGAGACAAAACAGATGAACATAAGGGAAGGGAAACAACAATAATATAAATACAGAGAGGGGGAAAAAAACAGAAGAGACTCATAAATATGGAGAACAAACTGAGGGTTGCTGGAGTGTTTGTGGGAGGGGGGATGGGCTAAATGGGTAAGGGACACTAAGGAATCTACTCCTGAAATCATTGTTTCACTATATGCTAACTAATTTGGATGTAAATTAAAAAAAATAAAAAATAAAACAAGTTAAAATTTAAAAAAATCTGACGGAATTGAAAAATATACAAAGTAACTACATTGTCATTTCTCCAAAGAAGACATATAAAGATGTATATAAAATTGTGCTCCACATTAATCATCAGGGAAATGCAGATTCAAACTACAATGAGATGTCACCTTATCATTCAAAAAAAAAAATAAAGGTAACAAATGTTGATGAGAAAGTAGAAAAAAAAGGAAACCCTGGTACACTATTTGTGGGAATGTAAATTGGTGCAACTGCTATGGAAGACAGTATAGAGATTCCTCAAGAAACTAAAAATAGAACAACTATGTGATCCAGAAATACCGCTTCTGAGTATCTATCCAAAAAGAATTGACGTAAGGATCCATAAGAGATATAGGCACTCCCATGTTCATTAATTATTCACAATAGTCAAGACATGGAGAATCACCTAAAACAACCATCCATGGATGAATGTTGTACACACATACAATGAAACTTATTCAACCTTAGAAGAGAAGAAATCCTAGCATTTCCAACCACATGGATGAACCTGGAGGATATTTTGCTAAGTGAGATAAAAATACTATACAGAAATACAAATGCTATATGATATCACTTATATAATTAATGTAAATTAGTTAAACTCGTGAAAGCGGTGTTCAGAATAGTGGTTGCCAGAGGTTGGCGGGAGGTACTAGTCAAAGAAAATAAAGTTTCATTTACACAAAATGAATATGTCCTAGAGATCTGTATAGCACAGTGTCTTTAGTTAATGATACTGTATTGTATACTTAAAAATTTACTGAGGGTATAACTTATGTGTTCTTATCACAAAATAATAATAATAACAATAATAATATTAATAATACTAAAAGAAGGAGAAGGAGGAAAGTAAAGGAGGTGAAAGAAGTGGAGAAGAGAGGAGAGGAAAGATGGAAGAGGAAGAGGAAGTGGAGGGAGTTAGAGAATAAAAGAGTGTGGGAGGAAATTTTAGGAGGTAAATGGCTGAATGGCCTTCATTGGGGTAATGGTTTCATGGGTGTATACTTATCTCCAAACTCATAAAATTGTGTGTGTGTGTTTATTTTTATTAATGTTTATTTATTTTGAGAGAGAGAGAGGATACTAAGTGGGCTCTGTTCTGAAAGCAGAAAGCCCAATATGGGGCTCCAACTCACTAACTGTGAGATCATGGCCTGACCTGAAGTAGGATGGTTCAATAACTGAGCTACCCAGATGCCCCATAACATTGTATATATTAATTATGCACAACTTTTTGGTGAATCAAAATAAGGAAATGGGATTTTTCTTGAAATATGCTGTCCTTTAATAGCATTGTAATTAAGAAAGATATAGATATATAGATATATAGATATCTATAGATGTAGATGTATATATCTACATATCTACATATATATACATATATCTACATCTATAGATATCTATATAGATATATACATACATATATCTACATATCTATATATATACATATATCTACATCTATAGATATCTATATATCTATATATCTATATATATATCTATATATCTATATATCTATATATCTATATATATATCTATATATCTATAGATGTAGATATATAGATAGAGATATATGTTACATACACGTATATACTTATGTGTGAGTGTGTGTTGTATATAATAGGAAATATATTGTGCCAAATCATCTTCCACTTCATTTTGCAGTGTTTCATAGCTTTCTGTTCATTCAAGACAGGAAGTATGAGAAATCTGTTATTTTAATATGTTTAAATATTAGCTGAATTAAGTTTATAATACATAGACAAAAGTATTTGCATGTGGCTGTGTTTTGTAACCTCTGTTTTTCATAAAGATATTGGTCAGTACCATAATCTTTTGGGGACAATACGAAGAACATCTCTTTCAGCCTCCCACCTCCAGACAGAGCCAACAGAGCCCTGCCACCACTCCTGGACAGAGTTCTGCTTCCAACTCCTAGGACAGTCAGCTGCCAAGTCCTCTCTGCCCTGGCATAGGCACAGGGAGGGTGGCATGTGGCCTCCAGGGTGCTCAGGCAGGCTGAGGTGTGCTGGCAGTCAGGGGGCTTAAAAAAACCAAACAAACAGCAAACACCTCTTTTCAAAAACTGATACATAGGGGTGCCTGGGTGGCTCAGTTGGTTGACAGCCCGAGTTAGGCTCAGGTCACGATCTCAGTCAGTCTGTGAGTTTGAGCCCCGTGTCAGGCTCTGTGCTGACAGCTCCGAGCCTGGAGCCTGCTTCCGATTCTCTTTCTCCTTTTCTCTGCCCCTCCCTGCTCGTGCTCTGTCTCTCTCTCTCAAAAATAAATAAACATTAAAAAAACATAAAGCTGATACATTTAGGGGTTCCTGGGTGGCTCAGTCGGTGGGGCAACTAACTTCGGCTCAGTCATGATCTCATGGTTCGTCGGTTGGAGCCCCGCTTCAGTCTCTGTGCTGACAGCTCAGAGCCTGGAGCCTGCTTCGAATTCTGTGCCTCCCTCTCTTTCTCTGTTCCTCCCCTGCTCATTCTCAGTCTCTCAAAAATGAATAAACGTTAAAAAAATAAAAAGCTGATACATTTGAACACATTTATTTAAACATTTCACAGTCCCACTTATAATCAAAATAAAAAGTGTCAAAAATATAGTGCACAAATAAGGGCTTATTTCTGTGAATAAAACCCCAAAGTCTCCTCCTAGACAATCACCTCTGTTTTACAGCCTTAGGTAGTTAAAATAATTGTGATAACTCTAGATAAGTATCTCTAAGTTTAGATGCTTACTGGAAATGAAACTTCTAATCACAGATTGTTTCTGCTAAAGGAAATTTCCTCCTCCTGTGTCCAGCGCCACTGTCTGCAGCATCCAGAGTCAGAAGTTGGAATACTTGGGGGCACCTCATCAGATTTATTTGAATATATATTTCAGTTTCATAAAAGACATTTAAAATAACTCATTATGAAAAAATTAGATCTGTAGGAAAAAAAAACCAATTGATTCTTTCTTGCTCAGTGAATTGCACAAACAGATTTGCCTGCCCTTTGGACTGTTCTGTTTAATCCAAATTAATGATTCTCATGGCCTAAGCCTCTAAGATTTGGTAATAGTGACTGTTCCCTTTCTCTGTAGTGATCTTTAGGCACACCAGTCTAGAATTCCAATAAATACAAAAAAAATGTAAGTAGGAAAAAGATAACTAGTCAGTAAGATTTCAGGACCTCTTACTAAGAAAAAAACTAATAAGGAAAACAGAGAGGAAAGAAATGAAGACATAAATAGATAAATACTATATGCCTTGTGAAGGAAAAGATAAGGCTAGTAAATTTTTTAAAAAGGTACTCCAAGTACATAATGTCGGCAAGAATCGTTAACAGGAGGTGGATGAATTTTTACAAATATAAAAGGAAAAATATGTACTATGGAGGTATGCTAGCACCGCTCAGCAATTTCAGAGTGCTTTTCATCTTCAAAGAATCTTGCATGTTAACTAATTAATCCTTCCAACACCCTTGTGACGTAGACATGACAAACAAGGACAGAAATAAGTCTAAAATGACTATTCTACCAAACTCACTGGTTGAGAAAGAATTATGAAAGCATGCCAGTTACTAATGAGGAAGATCCTAGATGGATTTTATACAGGATTGTGTGTGTGTGTGTGTGTGTGTGTGTGTGTGTGTAGACTTTCAAAATTTGTTTATAGAAATAGAGAACAAGTGATGGAATTAAAAAAAGAATTTACCCCTACATGAGCTCAGTTAATGCTAATATGAAATTCTCAAATAATCCAAACTTAAACCGTAATATTAACAGCAGTTAGGTATTTGCTTTTTATGACATGTAATTGATACATTTAGATGATAAGTACCTAAAACTTTAGTGGGAAAAAGGGAACAACTCTTACTGGAACTTATATTCTGCACAATCCTGTAACATGTAATTTACATTTTCTTTTTTATTTATCCAAATACAAAGACAGGTGTGCAAGACCCAATTAAGTGAGAGATCTGAAAATTTAAGCTCTTAGTCATCAACTACTTATTTTGAAACTTATAAATGAGGCTGTAGTTAGTTTTTTAAAGATCCAAGTCTGTTTCCTTTTTCTCTGCCTGCCTGTGTAATACCATGACACTTGTTTACTATTAGCCTGTTGTGACAGCAACATATCTTTCCCCAAACTTGTAGAAGAAAATAGCATGAGCTCATGACCACCCTAGAATGATAATAGCGGTGCCATGCTGTTGGCACCCTGAGGTGATAGTAGCAGGGAGTCACATTATCCACTTACAGAAACAGCCATTCCATTCCAACTTAATGGGATAACAGCAGTGAGTCTCACTGATTATAAACCTGCTAACATATGCACCATCTTTCATTCCCTTTCTTGATGGTGATTCTCATTGTAGGCATTATTAGCCTTACTGTGGTGCTCTTTAAATTGTTACTATGACCTATGAAACAGTATTGATCCACAAATGACAAATCATTAAATATATCTAGAGGGAAACCTGGCTGCATTTTCTATACCACAGCTACAAAATTTTCCTTTTAATGTATTAGGACTGGAGGTTACCATGGGCTTGAAGCCTCACCCTATCTTTCTCTGTGTTAGCTCCACAGCATTATGTTGAGTTTCTATCTCTTCCCTTCCTTCCTTCTTTCCTTCTCAAAAAATAAACATGGATTTTCATCTCAGTCCATAATTTCCTTAATAGTGCATTCTGATAGCTCAAGTCATATCTATTATTGCCCAATGCTTTCAAATATGGTGCAAAGTTGTAGGCTGTATCCATTTAGCCATTCAATTAACAGATGTTTTTTAAGTACTTACTATATAGCAGTCACCATTTTAGTCACCAGTGATACAATAGAGAATAAGACAAATTTCCTGCCTTCATGCATGCAGCACTAACTGAGGAGACTGATACTGGAGTGCACATAATGAAGAGCTATTTATTTTTATTTGGTCATAAAATTCAATCATTATACTGTGTTCCAATCACTCAGATACATTTTGTTGCTCTAAATTTTTTCCCACATTTTTATGTTGCTACCTGGGATCATTTTCTCTCCAATTTTTTTTTCTTTGTTTCAGTCTGTTGGCAATAAATTTCCCATATTTTTCTTTAAATTTTAAAAATACTCCCTTTGTCTCTGATTTTCAGCAGTTTCTTTATGATGTGGCTAGTTGTGGGGTCTTTGTGTGTGCATGTGTGATTATCCTGCTTGAGATCCACAGTTTTTCTAAGATCTGTATGCTGATTTTTTGTCAGTTTTTGAAAATCTGTTATCTTTTCAAATATTGTTTCTTCTTTAGTCCCCCTCTCTCTCCTTCTTCTGAGCTTGCAGTTATATATGTTATAATTTTCTCTCTGTCATATATGGATAGAGTTTTTCTCTTTATTATTCTTTCTTTTGGTTTGGTCTATACTTTTATCAGTTTCTCTTCACAAGTTCATTAATTCTTTCTTATGCTGTATCAATTGGCTGTTAAGCCCATCTATCAAAGTCTAAATTTCAGTCTATCACATTTTCAAATCTAGAATTTTATTTTCTTTAATCATTTCAATTCTCTAGTAAAATACTCTATTCTGCCGTCTATTTTTTAAAATATTAAATATATCTGTTCTAGAGTCCATCTTTGATAACTTTAATAACTTGGTTAAATGAGAGTTAAAGTTCTCTCTTAGTCATGATTCTTGGTATGCCCAGTAAATTTTTTATTCAACAATGGTCATCGTGTGGGCTCTGAATATTAACTTTTATGTCCAAGAGAGTTTATCCTAGCCTGTACTAGAACCATACAGTAGGGTCAGATGACAATCTGATCAAGAATTGAGTTTACATAAGGCTGTGTCACAGGTTTTTTGGGCTTTTGTATTGATAATTCTATCTCTGGTTGTTCCAACAATTGTAGGGTTTAAACTTCCAGGGTGCCTACTGAGATCTCAAAGTATTTGCTAGCATCTCTCCCCACTGATACTCTCAGACTCTGATTTCTATATCTTTAGCATGGTGCTGTTCAGTCAGTTAGAAAATGAGAGTACACTAAATTTTTTAAATTATTTTCCCCTTAGAATATCATTATCAGAAATATATATGGAGTAGATAAAGGGAACCCAATTAGAAGATTGAGGTAATAGTTGGGGTATGAACTAATGAAGTCTGATGCAGGGAGTTGGCAGTAGGAATATATATTAAAGGACATAAATGGAAACTTTTGTGAAAGAAGGATGAGTGGGTAAACTTGTTGACTATGTAAAGGTTGATGTGTCAAAATTTCTTCACAATTTTTAGCCTAGGAACCTGAGATATATTATATGGACAATTGGAAAGTGAGATTGTTAAATTAAGAGAATTTAGAGGTGGAAATACATATTTGAAGGTAATACACACATAGAAAATTATTAAAGACTTGGTTAAGAACAGACAGAGGAAGAGGAGAAGAGAATGGAGAACAGAATCATAGTGATCACGTACATTTTGGGATGAATCTGGTGACAGATGACTTCTCTTGTCATGTGTCCAGTATGTGCCCCTTAATTTAAAGGCACAATCCCATCAAAGGAAAACATTTGCATTTAAGCACAGTGTTTAGTATTCATAAGGGACTTGAGATGAAGTAAAACACGAAATAATTTTATGGTTTCTATTCTTTATGTCTTTTTGTGCCAGAAAAACTAAAACTTTTATCAGTATGTATATGTAGAGACTATCAATCCTTCATTATTAATGAAAGATTTAACTCTTTTATCCTTTTCAGGGCTGAAATTACAAATACAACCTATTGAAAAGTATACATGGAATTCTTAAATCCTGGAGAGTTTAGGATACATGAGTAGAGCAAAGGGAATGTTGTCAGTGTTGAAAGTAAATATACTCTGTGTCAAAATGCACTGTGGAGCCAGTGGTATGTGATAAGATATAGAAGCTTGCTTTGGAACTCTCCTTGTAAGTGCTAGGGTTGGGGTTTTAATAACATAACAATTCTTTGGGCTTTCTGACAAGGAATGCTTGAAAGCATGCAGCACTGCAGCAGGCTTATCAGTCAACTTCCAGGACAAATAAAGCAAGAATTTTTCTTTATTAATCTTCAGGCAATACATTTGCCTCAGCTGTCAGTTACATTTGCTGAGAAAAAGTAACCTTAGTGATCTTTGCAACATTCACTAATTTAAAGAGTACATTGGTATGGAAAGGAACCCATACTTTGAATAAAAAGCAATGAATTTGGTTGGGGCTTTCTGTAATTTTTCAGACTTCTCTGGCTGACATTGTTAGATCACGTTTTTGGAAAGAAATACAATAAAACAATGGGAAAATATGTACTTGAAACATATAATTTGTGACTTCTACCCATGGACTGTAAATGTAAATATATATCTTTATATAGTTTTAATATCTTGATAAGAACATAGATTTATGGATATTAAACTTTATTTAGCATAGCCAAAGTTCATAAGGCTGCTATATTTGAAGATCTAGTTTAGACTTCAAAAAAACCTTCTCATCTTTACTATTTCTCACCTGTCCATCTGATTCCCATCACTAGCAGTATATATTCTTATAAATTCCAAAACTGGAAGGAGCAAAAGTAACCAAATTTTCTGCTAACCTAAATGCCATTTCAAATGGGAGCATTGTGTGTGTGTATGTATTTGCAGGTTGGTAGATTGGCAAGTTGGTACCATCTAGAGCAGTGATTATCATGATAGCAGCACAATGGTATTACTGAGGAGCTTTAAAATGTACAGATGCCTGGGTCCCACCCAGAGATTCTGGTTTAATTGGTCTGAGTTGCAGCCTGGACACAGGGAGTTTTAAAACTCCCCAGATAGTTATAAAATGCAACCTAGAAGAAAACTCAGGCAATTCAATTCCCTAAAGTAATTCTTATAACTAACTTCTTAGGAAACCCTGCCTGGACTTTTCTCTCATAAATAATACTTAATCTTTAGGGTTCTATACATAGGTATTTGCTATACTTATTCAAATAAAATTAGTGTGCTTTTGGTGGGGGGTATAAAAAAACACATACTCTATTTTATATGTATTATAGGTAAATTTGCCAGATTTAGTAAATACAAAAGGAGAATACACAGTTACATTTGAATTTTAGATAAACAATAATTTTTTTAGTATAAATATGTTGTATGCAATATTTAGGACATGCTTATACTAAAAAATTATTTGTTGTTTATCTGAAATTCAAATGTAGCCAGTGTCCTGCATTTTTATTTGGCAGCCATAATTACATGACATGCAGAAAATGTTTAGCCATTCCATTTTAGTCAAAACATTTTTGTTGACTTGCAACCAATCACCTATGAAACCATTTTATATAGGTCTAATCAGTTAAGTCACACAGAACAAGCAATGTAGCCAGTGTGGCTGAGCCATTTAACCCAATTCACTAAGCCTCTTGGCCTACTTACTCATTAAATAAAATCACTTTGTCTAAGATATTTATAGAAGAGATCAATTTTAATTTCCTTAACCTCATGAGTACACAGTTTGTAATTCCTCCAACAGAGATTTATCAGCTTTCTAATAGAGTTCTGGGGTAAAACCTGGGTGCCGAAGGGGTTCACTTCTACTCCAACATAAGTTGTCTGAACTGTCTTAATCTGTAGACCAATTTTCTCTACAGCCCCCTAAGGAAGGAACTTGTTGATTTTGGCAGTGTTTACCTTTCCTACAAACAAATTCAACATTTTCCAGACCGGCTGGCTCTTAAAAAATCACATGAGAGCTAGGGAAAAACTGCCTTTAGTCTGCTTCAGAATTACCCCTCCCCACCCCCAATTTCTAGGAAAAGCTTTCTGTTCCTCACAGACACTGGAAGATAATCTATGGAGCCATGATTATTTAGAATCTGTGGAGAAGGCTGTACAGTTCTGAGTTAAGTTCTTTTCTATAGCGTAGTAGAAGAATCTGTCAAATAAGATGAAATGTTCCAGCCTTAATTAATAACAATATAGACTTTTACATGAAGAAAAGGGGAAAGAAACTGATTTTTGTTTTTTCATAAAAGTGAAATGTTTAACAATGACATTTTAAAAATAGAGCAATAACATTTAGCATATCATATGCTTACTTTCACTTACCATTGTTATTCATCTTTGCTTTGGAAAGCTTGAATTGCTATTGAGTCCTGTCTTTGTATCCCATTCATTAGTTAAGATGATCATCTCTTTTCCATCTCCCCAGCCACCTCCAGCCACCATCCCTCCCAGTCTCTTAGACCAAAATGCTTTTAGCATCATGTAGAAGCATCAGTAAGTCTTCTCACCCGAAAGAATCTTCCTTTGCAGGCATTAAGTGGAGGCTGGTGTCACTATTAATCGAGACATCCCAATTTATGTTTTGCAAAAAGAAAGTGTAATGCATTTGCTTATTAGAATTTCCTCACATCTGCTTTTTATTTATAAAAAAATTCAGATTTAATTGAGTATTCTCCTAGTTCTGTGAGTTTATATGCTAGAGATTGCAATTTTATTTATCAAAATGGTCTTGGTCTGAAAAGCATAATTGACATTTGTTCCCTCTTGATATTTCAGTGTTATTTCTGGTGAATTAAAAACTATTTATCTATTTAACAATTTTTTTCTCCAAGTGATAACCTCATTGTTTTCAATGTTTAGAAACTAAAGAGTTAATGTCTCAGGCTCTCAGACATCCTTTCTGGTTCTTGCCAGAGCCAGCATCTCCCACCTTCCTCAGAGATCTTTTCCTGTGAGCTTCTACTTCTAGGGTATCCTTGGGGAAATGCACATTTTCTCCAATTTGTTTTTTGTCTCTTCCATTTTCTCTTCTTCCATTAATTTTTTTTTTCAACTTCAGAGTGCTCTACCAACTGTCTTTTACAATTTAGCCTAACTCTGGGGTGTGTTAAGATTTTTTTCTCTCTGCTTTCTATTCCTGTTCTTTCTCTCTAATTCTGCACTGAAATGATTTTCCTTTCTCTTCCAAGTGTCTTCTCTATTGGATCACTTCCTTTCTTTTTTCAGTCCCTCTTCCTTCCTCAGAAGAGCTGTTAACAATGAAATTTACTGTGCTAATTCTTTGGCTTATTTTTGTCATTCAAGCCAGGTCCTGGCACTACTTTGCTTCTGTCACCTAGATTAGATTGATTATAGGGGGAGGAAGGTGACTGATTTGTAATTCACTGCTACAGACATTCTGAAATGTTGGAACCAAACCTGCAACACTTTGATTTAATGCTTCAGAAAGAACTTGAATATTAGCCAAACTCACCAATTATTTGGCTTATATGAGTAAACCTGAGCTGCATTTGGGCTTACACTCCTCTTGTCCCATGAGTCCTGGAGCAGAATTCTCTTTGCAGGTGAAATCCAGAGGTCATTTGTGGTTGGGACTCAGTATAGCTACTTTTTATGGTTTGTGGTAAAAACCAAGGAGTGGGAATGGGGGAAAGGAAAGATGTAGATTCTTCTCCTCTCTGCTTTCACAGAATTCATCATTCTGTTTTTCTTTTTAAACAAAGCCTTATCTATACTGAAAATTTTAGTGTTTTAGTTTTTAAATTATTGGTAGTTGAAGTTATACACACTTAGTTTACTCCTTGTTTTTGACCCTTTTGAAATATAGTGTTTGATACAGCTTTGAGCTTTTGTGCTTGTTTGATAAAATATGCTTCAATGTCACGTAGATCAAAATGAAAGTAATGTTTCCCTTGCATTTCGAGTAATTGGCTCTCCTGATAACTATACCATGGCCCTCTTTTACATGTATTTAGGTAACCTAGAATTTAGAATCAATATTCAGGCCCCATAGCACTGCTATTGTCAAATATTGTCATGTTGTTTTCTATAACAACACTTTTCCCCCCATGAGAAATGTACTGTAATGACCCTAACTGTCAAAGGGGCTCAGAAGGCACATATCAGGTCTGTGCAGACTCAGTGAGTCGGCCCTCTTGTTGGTTCATGTCTGAGGCCATAACAACTACTTACTGCCAAATAAGTCACCAGGGACATTCTGGCAACCTGGAAGTGATTTCTATGTGGGATGATAAGAGCTTCCCAGACACAATTAAATCTGACCAGGAACTATATTAGACAATTCTGCCAAATTTTTATTAATTTTTATTTCTCCCTTCCTCCCACCTTAATTGCCTTTGCTCCAAGGAAATGACATTGATATTGGATATACCAGGTTAATGAGTTGCTTCTTAGTCAAACTAAAAATAATCCTGAGCTAATTTTATAATCCATTGATTTCCAGAACAAGTTTGACAAAACCCATGAATTTCCATAGAGAGACTCAACTTCTCTATGTGGATGCTTTGAACCATATACAGATACTGGCTATTTGTAACAAATAATCTTGTGTTTTGAAGGCTTAAACAACCTGGCTAAATGTGGGGAAAATGTTAAGTATCAATAATAAAAACTGGCTAAAATGTTGAACTCACTTTGTAAAATGTGTATTTTGATTCCAGTGTAAAGAAGCATTTATATATGACATACACAATACACAAAATTCTGAAACATTACAGAAGCTATAAGTGATGCACGCAGGCTTCAAAAAATTGATTTATCTGTTAAGAAATGCAAGACTACAGAAAGGTTTATATGATATCTGTTCTAAGGATGGTATGGTAAAGTTGGTGCAGCCATAGGAAGACATGAAAACTAGACTTAGGAGGAAGTTTATCATACTTACAGGTCCCAGAAAGAGAGTCACTGCATGCTATGCAGGGCCACCTGGCCAGGAGAGGTGCCAGGTTTTGGTCAGGTGGCAGAAGATAAGAAAGAAAGGAAAAGTCTAGGGTAGAGATTTTATTGTTTTTTTTTTTCCTTTTTTTGGTGGGAAAAAACAAGGCAAATCAGAATAAAGAGTTTAGGATTAAGTAATTCTTGGGAAATTTGGTCTCCAGGGGTGGTCTGTGGTTGGTGGTACCTGGGTCAGGGATGACTTAGACCTTGGTGTGTGAGAGTTAGATAAGCAAGTGGTTGGGGTGTAGACTTGAACTGATTGGTTTGTTCTTGAAAAGTGTACCCTAGGAAATGGTTAGCCCTATCAGGATCTATCTCTCCTTGGCCAGGAAGCTTTTTAAGATGTCAAATCATAAAATACAGAATATTAAAAAATTATCAATATGGCATCTTTAGTAACTTTCACAATAAGTTAGGTGCTATGAATGTTAAAATATATAGAAGACATAGTTTCTGTATTTCACAATCCCATACTGTGTGGAACAAGGGCATTTTTAAGGGAAATGATTATACAAGAGAAAAAATAAAATATCTTAGATTTCTTGATAAAGTAGGAGTGAGTAGGATCCAAAGCATAAATAGAAGTAAGGGTCTCAAGTCTAAAAAGATGCTGCTCCACTGTTGTACACATTGTTCAATTAAAAAAAAATATTACTAATATTTTTAAAACCTTCTTAGTTGCCATCCTTAATAAATTCTTACCTCTGCTCTCAGAGCTAACTAACTTTTGTGTCTATCTTTCCTTGCTCTTTTTTTTTTTCACACTCCAAAGTCTAAATAGTTTTTTTTTAAAGACTTAATTTCATGAAGAAATTTTAGGTTTACAGTGAAATTAAAAAGGTACAGAGATTTCAGTTTTGTTGATTGTTTCCTTCACTGATGTAGTTATTCTGATGTAGTTCCAATAGTTTTGCTTTTATTTCCCTGGCCTTAGGAGACATATCTAGAAAAATGTTTCTATGGCCGATGTCAGAGACATTACTACCTATGTTCTCTTCTAGGATTTTTGTGCTTTCAGGTCTTACATTTAGGTATTTAATTAATTTTGAGTTTATTTTTATGTATGGTGTAAGAAAGTGGTCCAGTTTCATTCTGTTGCATGTAGCTGCCCAGTTTTCCCAACACGATTTGTTGAAGAGACTGTCTTTTTCCCATCAGATATTCTTTCATCCTTTGTTGAAGATTAACTGGCCATATAATTGTGTTTATTTCTGGGTATTGTTTTCTGTTCTATTGATCTATGTGTCCATTTTTGTGCCACTACCATACTGTTTTGATTACTACTGCTTTATAATATAATTTTAAGTCTGGAATTGTGGTGCCTCCAGCTTTGCTTTTCTTTTTAAAGATCGTTTTGGCTATTCAGGTCTTTTGTAGTTTCATACAAATTTTATGATTGTTGGTTCAACAAAACTAAAAGGCAACCTACTGAATGGAAGAAGATATTTGCATATTACATGTCTGATAAAGGGTTAGTACTCAAAATATATTAAAGCTTACACAACTCAATACCCAAAGAATAATCCAATTAAAAATGGGCAAAAGACATGAATAGATATTTCTGCAAAGAAGGCATCCAGATGGCCAACAGTCACATTTTTTTCTCAGAGACTCAACATTACTCCTTATCAGGGAAATACAAATCAAGATCACACTCAGATACCACCTCACACCAGTCAGAGTGGCTAAAATGAACAAATCAGGAGAATATAGATGCTGGAGAAGATGTGGAGAAACGGGAACCCTCTTGCACTGTTGGTGGGAATACAAACTGGTGCAGCCACTCTGGAAAACAGTGTGGAGGTTCCTCAAAAAAAAAAAATAGATCTACCCTATGACCCAGCAATAGCACTGCTAGGAATTTACCCAAGGGATACAGGAGTGTTGATGCATAGGGGCACTTGTACCCCAATGTTTATAACAAAGACAGTTTTATGTTTTCCTTTACAATCTGTGTAGTTTTTATTTCCCTTTCTTTTCTCATTGCATTAGCTAGAGCTTTCAGCATGATGTTGAAAGGAGTGATAAGATGGGCCATCTTTACGTTGTTTCTGATCTTAGTGGGAAAGCTTCAGTTTTCTTAAACATTAATGTTAAGTTTTTTGTAGATGTTCTTTACCAAGTCGAGGAAGTTCCTTCCCAGTTGACTGAGAGTTTTTCAATATCATGAATGGGTGCTGGATTTTGTCAAATACTTTTTCTGCATCTATTGATTGGACCATATTTTCTTTTTCAGTCTATTAATGTGGTGGATTACATTCACTGATATTTGAATGCTGAACCAAACGTGCATACATGAGATCAATCTCATGCTGTCATGGTAGATATTTATTTTTATATATTGTTGGATTCAATTCATTAGAATTTTGTTGGGGATTTTTCCATCAATATTTATGAGAGATTTGGGTCTATCATTTTCTTTGCTTATAGTACCTTTATCTGGTTTGCTATTAGGGTAGTTACAGTTTCATAGAAAGAGAATGACTTAGCATGTAGTCCTCTTTCTATTTTTGAAAGAGATTATAGAGAACTGTTATAATTTCTACCTTAAATGTTTGGTAGAATTCATTAGTGAATCCATCTGGTTAATCAATTCAATTTATTTAGCATATGTATGCCTACTAAGATTGTCTATTTCTTTTTGTGTGAATTTTAGAAGATTGTGTCTTATAAGGAATTAGTCCATTTTATCGTGGTTATCAGATTTGTGGGCATAGAGTTGTTCATAATATTCATCATAATCTTTTTTTTTAAATGTTTATTTATTTTTGACAGAGAGAGAGAGAGAGAGAGAGAGAGAGAGAGAGAGAATGAGTGGGGGAGGAGCAGAGAGAGAGAGAGAGAGAGAGAGGGAGACACAGAATCCAAAGCAGTCTCCAGGCTCTGAGCTGTCAGCACAGAGCCCGATGCGGGGCTCAAACTCACAGACCACCAGATCGTGACCTGAGCCGAAGTCGGACGCTCAACTGACTGAGCCACCCAGGTGCCCCTATCATAATCCTTTTAATGTCTAAATTATCTGTAGAGATGCCCCTCTTTTATTTCCAATATTAACAATTTGTGCTGTCTCTCCTTTTTTCTTCTATTAATTTTATTGATATTTTCAAAGAACCAGCTTTTGGTTTCATTGTTTTTCTCTGTTGGTGTCTTGTTTTTAATTTTATTGATTTCTACTTTAATTCTTATTATTTCCTTTCTTCTGCCTACTTTGGATTTAATTTGTTCTGCTTTTATCCTAGCTTAATTTTTATATGCAATTTATTTATTTTTATTTATTATTGAAGTGTAATTGACATACAATGTTGTATTACTTTCCAATGTACAACACTGATTTGACAATTCAATACATTGCTCAATGTTCACCACAGTAAATGTAGTCACATTTGTCACCATACAACATTATTACATTATTATTGACTATATTTCCTATGCTGTACTTTTCATTTCTGCGACTTATTTATTTTATGACTGGAAGTTTGTGACTCTTAATCCCCTTCATCTATTTCATCCATTCCCCCACTCACCTCCCCTCTGGCAACAAGCAGTTTTTTGTTTTTTGGTTTTTTTTTGTATTTAAGAATCTGTTTTTCTCTTCATATATTTTCCCCCCTAGTTACTTAAGGTGAAAGATTAGATGGTTTATTTATTTTTTTTAAGTTTATTCATTTTTGGGAGACAGAGAGACACAGAGCATGAGTGGGGAAGGGGCAAAGAGAGAGAGGGAGACACAGAATCCCAAGCAGGCTCCAGACTCTGAGCTGTCAGCACAGGGCCTGAAGTGGGGCTTGAACCCACCAATTGTGAGATCATGACCTAAGCTGAAGTCAGTCGCTCAACTGGCTGAGCTACCCAGGTGCCCCTAGATGATTTATTTTAGATCTTTCTTGTTTTCTAACATATGCATTGAATACTATAAATTTCCCTTTACTGAATCTCACAAAATTTAAAAAGTTGTATTTTCATTTTCATTTAGTTCAAAATATTTTATTATTTCACTTGATATGTCTTCTTTGACCTATGTGTCATTTAGAAGTCTATTGTTTAATCTCTAAATTTTTAGGGGATTTTCCAGCTTTTTTTTTTTTTTGTTATTGATTTCTAGTTTAATTTCATTGTGGTCTGAGAGTAGGCATTGAATAATCTCTACTTTTTCAATTTGTTGAGGTGTGTTTTCTGGCTCAGAAATGGTATATCTTGATGAATGTTCCAGGTGGTCTTGAGAATTATGTGTATTTCTGCTGTTCTCGGATCAAGTAGGCTATATATGCCAATTAAATGTAGTTATTGATAATGTTGTTCAGGTCAGCTCTGCCTTTTGATTTTATATCTGCTGTATGTGTCCATTTCTTTTTCTTTTTTTTTTTAACTATTTATTTTTGAGAGAGAGAGGGAGAGAGAGAGAGAGAGAGAGAGAGAGAGAGAGAGAGAGAAAGGGCAGAGAGAGGGAGAGAATCCCAAGTAATATCAGTGCTGTCAGTGTGAAGCCCAAAGTGGGACTCAATCTCTGAACTGTGAGATCATGACCTGAACTCAAATCAAGAATAGGCCACTTAACCAACTGAGCCACCCAGGTGCTCTGGATGTGTCCATTTTTGAGAGAAGCCTCCTTAGTCTCCAGTCATAAAAGTGAATTCATCTATTTCTCTTTTCAGTTCTATCCATTTTTGCTTCTTGCTTTCATTTAAAAGAAAAGTAATTTCACCATTATCAGCATTATTGCTGTCAAACACTAAAAGATACAGGGCAGTAGTTCCCAAACCATTTGCCTTGGAAATCTGGGACACAGAAGAGATGTGGTACTGAGAGATCAAAGAATTTATGTATTTATATGTGTGTGTGTGTATGTGTTGTGTATGTGTGCATGTGAATATATATATATAATATATATATAATATATTTTAGTATCCATTGACCAGAAAAAAATATATGTTATATTATATATATTATATATACATACTTATATATAAACAATTATAATGACATTTTTTAAAGTAAAAAAATAAATGTTCAGCTCCACTAGTGAATTTTGATGGTATTTACTGGCAAACATGAAATAAAATAAAATAAGATAAAACAAAATAAAATGCAGAAAAAAACCACAAAAAATAGAATATGAGAGTTTAAAGTAAAGGAATGGTCAGATCCAAAGCAATAGTATATTTCTCCATCCATTTACTTTTTTTTTTTTTGTAGCACAAAAAAGTTTATTTTTATTATGTGTTCTTTTTTGTTAAGAAAAATTTTTTATTTATATAAATAAATTTATTTATTTTTAATTTATTTTTATTATGTGTTGTTTTTGTTTATTTTTAAAATTTTATTTATTTATTTTTCTCCCAAGTTTTTATTTAAATTCAAGCTAGTTAACAGTGTAATATTGGTCTCAGAAATAGAATTTGGTAATTCATCACTTAAATATAATATCCAGTGCTCATCACCACAACTGCCCTCCTTAATGCCCATCATCTATTTAGCCCATCCCCACCACCTCCCTCCAGCAATGCTGTTTGTTCTCTATAGTTAAGAGTCTCTTATGGTTTGCCTCCCTCTCTGTTTTTATCTTATTTTATTTTTCCTTCCCTTCTCTTATGTTCATCACTTTGTTTCTTAAATTCCACATATAAGTGAAAACATATGGTATTTGTCCTTATCTGACTGACTTATTTCACTTAGCATAATACACTCTAGTTCCATCCACATTGTGGCAAATGGCAAGATTTCATTCTTTTTGATGGATAAGTAATACTACATTGTATGTATATACCACATTTTCTTTATCCACTCGTCAGTTGATGGATTTGGGGCTGTTTCCATAATTTGGTTATTGTTTATAGTGCTGCTATAAACATTGGGATGCCTGTGCCCCTTCAAAGCAATATTTTGTATCCTTTGGATAAATATTGAGTAGTGCAATGCTGGATCATAGGGTAGTTCTATTTTTAGCTTTTTGAGGAACCTCCATACTGTTTTCCAGAGCGGCTGCACCAGTTTGCATTCCCATCAAGTGTATAAGAGGATTTCCCTTTCTCCACATCCTCACCAATATTCGTTCTTCCAATCCATGAACATGAAATGGTTTTTTTTTTCATTTTTTTGTGTCTTCTTCAATTTCTTCCATAAGTGTTTTATAGTTTCCAGAGTAACCATCCATTTACTTTTAATTTATATGTGTCTATATATTTAAAGTGGATTTCTTGTACACACCATAAAGTTGGCTCTTCTTTTTGATCTGTTCTGATAATTTTTGTCTTTTAATTGATGCATTTAGACCATTGATATTCAAAGTGATTATTGAAGTAGTTGGATTAACAATCTATGGTATTTGTTACTGTTTTCTGTTTGTTGACCTTATTCTTTTTTCCTATTCTTATTTTGTCTTTTTCTCCCTTTTGTGATTTTAATTGAGGATTTTATGGGATTCCAACATCTCCTCTTTGGTGGGGTATGAGTTATGCTTTTTTTAAAAAACTTTTTTATTGGTCACACTAAAGATTGAAATAAGCATTTACAACTAATCCAAGACCACTTTTAAATAACACTATACCACTTCACAGGTAATGTAAGTACCTTACAATAACAAATTAATCCTAATTCCTCCTTCCAACTTCTTGAATCATTCCCTTTATTTATTTCACTTATACATGAGCATACATAAGCAAGTATATACACATAATCATTCATAATCAAAGATATTGTAACTACTATTATTTTCAACAAACTCTTATCTGTTAGATCAATCAAAAATAAGAACAAAATTTTATTTTACCTTCATTTTTTTTGATGCTCTTTTATTCATGTCTGTCTTTCTGACCTATATCACTTTCCCTATCTTTAGAGAATCTATTTTAGGGGCGCCTGGGTGGCTCAGTCGGTTGAGCGTCCAACTTCAGCTCAGGTCATGATCTCACGGTTGGTGAGTTCGAGCCCCGCGTCAGGCTCTGGGCTGATGGCTCAGAGCCTGGAGCCTGCTTTCGATTCTGTGTCTCCCTCTCTCTCTGCCCCTCCCCCATTCATGCTCTGTCTCTCTCTGTCTCAAAAATAAATAAACATTGGGGTGCCTGGGTGGCTTGGTCAGTTAAGCGTCTGACTTGGGCTCAGGTCATGATCTCACAGTCCGTGGGTTCGAGCCCCGCGTTGGGCTCTGTGCTGACAGCTCAGAGCCTGGAGCCTGTTTTGGATTCTGTGTCTCCCTCTCTCTCTGCCCCTCCCCTGTTCATGCTCTGTCTCTCTCTGTCTCAAAAATAAATAAACATTAAAAAAAATTAAAAAAAACATTAAAAAAATTTAGAGAAACTATTTTAATATTTCTTGCTGGGCAAGTCTATAAACTCCCCCAATTTTTGTTTGTCTGGAGAAATTCTTTATTTCTCCTTCAATTTAGAAAAATAATTCCACTGGGTACAGAATTCTGGTTGATGTTATTTTTTTCTCACAACACTTTAAATAGATCACTCAACTCTCTTTTTACTTGCATGATATCTTAGGAAGACTTGTAATTCTTATTGTTGATTCTCTATAAGTAAGGTGTTTTTATCCTCTAGCTTCTTTTAGGATATTTGATTTTCTTTAGTTTGAAAATAATATGCCTAGGTGTAGGGATTTGTTGTTGTTGTTTTGCATTTGTTCTTGTTGGTGTCTCTGAGTTTCCTAGATCTACGGCTTGGTGTCTGACATTAATCTGGGGAAATTCTGTGTCCTTCTTGTTTTTTAAAAAATTTTATTGTTTATTTATTTTTGAGAGAGAGAGAGACAGTGAGTGGGGGAGTGACAGAGCATTTAAAAAATGCTTGTTTTGTCTCTTCAAACTGGGTTTTGTTTTTCCTTTTAGTGTATATATTAATTTTTTTCTTGATAGCTGGGCATGATATACTAGGTAAAGGATTTTAGGTAAATAGACCTTTAGTTATGTGATGGTAATGTTTGGGGAGAGGGGAAGTGTTCTATAGTTCTATGAATAGGTCTCAGTCTTTTGGGGAGGTTGAAACTCTGGGCTATGAATATCATACATGTTTCTGGGTTTTTTGCTCTTCATTCCTTTGTTGAGACAGGATGACTTGAGTGGACTGAAGTTGAGTATTTCCTTTTCCTCAAAACAGTGAGGCTCTTCTAAACCCCTAGTCATTCAAGCTCTTACCCTTCTTCTAATCAGAACCATGAGGGGATTTTTCTTTGAAATTCACTGTGAGAACCATTTCAGGCCCTTGGAGTTAACATTCACAAAAATGTGAGGCCCCTCCATGACTAAATGGTTTCCTCTGGAGTTTTTAACTCTCTGAGTTGTCCATACTAATCTTCCAACAATTTATCAAGTACTATTCAGATTTTCCTACTCTGGCCTGGTCTACAGAGATTTCATCTCTTGAGTTTCTACTCTGGTAGGTTGTGATTCTCTGTATTTGCCTGTTGGTCTCCAATTTAAAAAAAAAAATCTTTATTTTTGAGAGAGAGACAGAGAGAGAGAGAGAGAGAAGCTGGAGCAGGCTTCAGGCTCTGAGCTGTCAGCACAGAGCCCGATGCGGGGCTCAAAGTCACAAACTGAAAGATCATGACCTGAGGTGAAGTCGCTTAACCAACGGAGCCACCCAGGAGCCCCAGTGTTGGTCTCCAATTAAAAGCAACAGTTTGTCCTATAACTTCCCTTCTCCTACAGACCTAAGAAGAGTTGTTGATTTTTCAGTTTGTTCAACTTTTCACTTGTTAGAATGAAATGACAATTCTAAGCTTCATACATGCTGGCCCAAAAAACAATGCTATGTTATTTAGCTTTGCATATTTTTGACCTTTATAGAAAAGGAATAACAAAATACATATTCTTCTGCTATGTGTATTTTCACTAACCATTTTGTCTTAAAATTAATTCATGTTGATGAACTTATTGGTGGTTGAATAACTTTCAATGTTCTGGGATATTTGTGTGTGTGTGTGTGTGTGTGTGTGTAATTTATCTTTTCTATCAATAAACACTTGAGTGATGTTCAATTTTTTGTTTTATAAACAGCATTTGTATGACAATTTTGTACATTTCCATGTTTTCATACTTATGTAGAAGGTTTTCTTATGGAATATCTTCTATCATCTATTATCTATCTATCTATCTATCTATATATCTATCTATCTCATCATCATCTAGTTAGCTAGCTATCATCTATCTGTCATCTATAAGATCTATTTATCATCTTTTATTACTATCATCATCATCATCTGTTTATTTTCTCCAGAATGTAATTATTAGACTAAATGTATACACCATCTTAAGCTTTAGTTGGCAATGCTAAAATACATGCCAAATTACTTTCCATGGCTTGAGTAACTCTGGTATGATCAAACTTCTTGATTTTTGATAATTTGATGTGGAGGAAAACAATGCCTTACTGCAATTTTAATTTACATCTTTTTTTATTCCTAGTGAGTTTTGGCTAAATATATTTCCCCTTCAAATGCCTTCTTATGCTATTTGCCATTTTCTTGCTACTCATTAATTTAGAGGAATTGTTTGATTTATAGGATTCTTTTAATTTATACAATTGTAGTGACTAATCATTTGTCAAATGATATGTGTTGCAATTATCATCTTTTAATTTATGTTTTTTTTTAATTAATTGGTGTCTTTGATCAAGAGATTTTAATGTAGTAAAATATATTAAAGCTTTTCCTGGTGCACCTGGGTGCCTCAGTAGGTTAAGCACCTGATGCTTGGTTTCAGTTCAGGTCATGATCTCTCAGTTTTGTGATTTTGAGCCGACATCAAGCTCTGCACTGGCAGCATGGAGCCTGCTTGGGATTTTCTTTCTCTCCCTCTCTCTCTGGCCCTCCCCCACTTGTGCTTTCTCTGTCTCTCTCAAAATAAATAAATGTAAAAAAACTTAAAATTTTTTCTTTATGATTTATTCTCTTCTCTTTGTTTTTAAGAAATCTTTATCTACCATGAAGTATTAAGGAACACATTTTCTTCTAAATGTCTTAATAATTTGACTTTCACATAAGACTTAATCAATCCAGAACTGATTTTTATATGTTAAGTGATTTTTGTGTGTTTTGTTTTGACGTATATGAGTGTATACCCAAGTACTATTTGTTGAGTAATTTATTCTTTCTCCACTGAACTATATAATGTCACAGATATTCTATGTCAAGTTTTCTTATATGCATGGATTTACTTTCAAGCACTCTTTTCTTCATTGGTCTATTAGTCTACCCCTACATTAATATTATATTAATTACCGTAGCTTAATTGTATTTCTTGATATCTGGGATTCATGGCATCTCCAATTTTTCCTCCTCTTTCTTCTCCCCCTCCATCCCTCCACTTCTCCCTCCACCCTCTCTTTCTTTTCTTTCTCTCACTCCTCCTCCTCCCTCTTCACCTCTTCTTCTTCCTCCTCCTCCTTTGTCTTCTTCATTTTTTTTCTCCCTTTTTCTTTAATTGTCTTGGCTCTTCTTGGCCTTTTTTTTCCAATGCATTTTAGAATCTATCCTCTATCTATCTATCTATCTACCTAGAAATTGCCTTTTAGATTTTTATTCAATCTAAGGAGCAAGTTGTCTAAAGTGACATCTTTATGATAGTAAGCTTTCCCATCCAAAAATCAATCTATTTCCTTTTACTGAGGTCTTCTTTAGTATTTTTTAAATAAAAGTTTGGAATTTCTCCATAAAAATCTTACACAATATTAATTATATTTACTGGCAGGTATATTATTATAGTTTCTGTATAACAAAATATCCCAAAACTAGTGACTTAAAATAATATTTTGTTATCAGCCCTTATAGTTATATGGATTGGGATAGTTCAACTAGGGACTGGTTCTTATTTTGTGTATAACACTGTCATACAGTGTTAATCAGACCATCAGATAGTGATGGTGGTGAAGCTGGTATCACCTGAGGGCTCAACTTTGAAAAATTGTGGACTGTTTGATGTTTATTAAACATGTACATGGCTCTTGAATAGAGACCATCTACTCATCTTTTACTGCCATGTTCATATTTATTGATAATATCATGAGTCATTAGGATAAAGATCTAGGATGCTAGCAACCATCTTTCTCACCACCTGGAAATAGCTTATGTGAGAATAACACAAACATACAGTGAGATGCAGATTCCAGATGTGACAAGATAGCCAGAACTCTTCCAACATCATTTGAGCACCTGGATCCAACAATGCCTGAAGCTATATATCCTATAACCCATTTCAAACTAAGTTGAACAAATGAACAGCAACAAAACAACAACAACAACAAATAAATTCATTGTCTAAACAAACAAAAAAGATGATTTACTTACATTGCTGGCAGGTGATCTTAACAGTTGGCTAGATGCTCAACTAGAGTTACAAAAACACCAGCTTTAGGAACTTTCTATCTGGTCTCTCAATGCAAATTGATCTTTTTTTAGGTTTATTTATTTTGAGAGAAAGAGAGAAAGCAGGAGCAGGGGAGGGGCAGAGAGAGTGAATCCCAAGCAGGCTCCACAATGTCAGCGCAGAGCCTGATGCAGGGCTTGAACTTACAAACTATGAGATCATGACCTTAGTCAAAATCAAGAGTCAGACATTTAACTAACTGAACCACCCAGGTGCCCCACAAATTGATCTTCTTATAGTGTGTTGGCTTTGTTTAAAAGAGATTGCCCCGTAAGCAAATGTAGTAAGAGCAGGTATTCTAAGAGAACAAGGTAAAAGCTATACAAATTTTTGCCATGTAGCCTTGAAAGACACATAGCATCACTTCTGCTACAATGGCAGAAACAGTCACAAACTCTCCTTTGAATGAAAGGAATAGCAATGCATTTTGGAGCCCTATTATAAAACTGCCACACCAGGAAACTTCTTATCTTATTTATTTTTTGTTGCTACAAAGAAGACTAATGATATTTTTAACTACCTGCATTTTCTGTTAAGTGTATAAAAATGCAACTAAATTAAATATTAATTATATATCCAAAAATCTTCCTAAGGTATCTTATTAATTTACGTAATTTATCTGTACGTTCTTTGGAGTTTTTCATGTAGTAATCATATCATCTACAAGTAAGGAATGTTTGTTCCTTCCTTTGCAATCCTTATATTTTAAGGTATTATTATTATTATTATTATGTATTATTGTTGTTATTATTTTATCCAATATGGAAAATTTAGATATACATGATAATGCTCAACAGAAATGGTAATTTTAGGGGCACCTGAGTGGCTCAGTTGGTTAAGCGTCCGACTTCGGCTCAGGTCATGATCTCATAACGGTTGTGGGTTTGAGCCCTGCATCAGGTTCTGTGCTGACAACTCAGAGCCTGAGCCTGCAGAGCCCTGAGCCTGCTTCAGGTTCTGTCTCTCTCTCTCTGCCCCTCCCCCACTCATGCTCTGTCTCTCTCTGTGTCTCAATAATGAATAAAAGTTAAAAAGAAAAGAAAAGAAATGGTGATTTTAGTCTTGCTCCTGAGTTTGAAGGGAATGTTTTCAGATAAAGAAGATTCCTTCTATTTGTAATTTAATGTTTTGTCTTATTGTGAATAGGTACTAAATTTTATTCACTATTTACTTTGCATCTGTTGAAGTAATCCTATTTTTTTTTTTACTTTATTTTGATAGTGCATTTAATTAATAGGTTTCCTTAAGTTGAACCACTCTTGTGCTCTTGAGGTAAACCCAATGAGGTCATACGGTCTTAATACATTATCTTATATTTGTTTTCTTATATTTTACTTAGATTTCTGCATTTATGTTCTTGAGTGAAATTGGCCTATAATTATTTTTTATCTCATGCTTTTTTTGTCTGGATTTGGTAACAAGATTGTAATGACTTCAACAATAGGGAGGGTTCTGTTTCCCTTACTCTGTTCCCTTTTCCCTTTCTCTGAAAGAATTTTTTTTCCCGTGAATGTGTAACTGAATGAATCTGTAAAACAACTGATGCTTTCTTGGTAAGGATGTTTTAAAGTGTGATCAATTTTTCAAAACGGATGTAGCAAGTGATGTTTTCTACTTCTTTTTGAGGTAGTTTGGGTAATTTATATTTTTGTAAGGATTTGTCCATTTATCCTAAGATTTTAAATTTATTTGCATAAATATATTCCCAATATTCTTATAGAGACTGTCTCTCCTGTCTGACTAAATATATTCTCTTTTTAGTTCTTAATATTATTTTTACCTTTTTTCTTCAGTCTTGTGATGGGTTTCTCATGTTTATTATTCTTTTTGAAGAACTAATTTTCTTTCTATTTTATTAACTTCTGCTCTTGGTTTATTATTTTCTTACTTCTGCTTGCTTTTTTTGGTGCATTTATTCTGTTTTCTTTTCCTAACTCTTTAAAGAAAATGTTTGACATATTAATGTTATCTTTCCTTCTTTTTTAGTACAAGAATTTTAGCTTTTAAAATTACCATTAGTCTTTTAGCACAATCACACAAATATTTATATTTAATATTTTTACCATGTAGTTCTTTTTTTTTAAGTTTATTTATTTATTTTGAGAGTGAGAGAGAGAGCACAGGAGGGGCAGAGGGAGAGGAGAGAGAGAATCCCAAGCAGGGTCTACACTATCAGCATGGATCCCAATATATATATATACATATTATATATAATCTGTGAGCTATTCAAAGTTACATCTCACACACTTCCAATTTACGGGATTCAAAAGTTCTTTTTATAACTTAATTGTGTTGGGATTAGAGAAGGTATTCTTCCTGATACATGATTTTTTGATGTTTATTAGACTTGCTTAATGGTATAGCATGTCTTTAAATGTTTCTGAATTTTCAAGAGTTTTGAAAAATGCTCTTCAACCATTCCATATAATATCCTGTAACTGTCTATTAGGTTCTAAGTTTCTGAATTGTGTTGCTCAAATTTTCTAATCTCTAATAAATTATGACTCCTGGAGAACATTAAAACATTCCACTATGATGGGATTTCCCATTATAATTTTTTCAATTTTTCCATTATATATTTTAAAGTTTAATATCATCTTCCTGGTCAATTGAATATTTCACTATTATCTAGAGACTATATATTTTTCTGTAGATATAATTGTTGCTTTAAGTCTGGTAATATGCTTCATCAGCAACTTTGTTTTGGAAGGAGGAAGGAAATACTATTTACCTGGTGTATTTTTTTATGTAATTTCCTTTCAACATTTTGAAACTCAGTTTTCTATAAAAAATAATTTTTATATTTTAAAAGGAGGTTATTTATATTTATTATTATTATATGAATATTTAGGCTTACTGATACCATATTTTTTTATTTCTATTTGTCTCACTTTTTTAGGTTTTACTTTTCTTCACCTCTTTAAAGTACTTTTTTATTTTATTCTGTTTCCCCTATTTTTATATTTTAATTATTACCTGAACAAGTTCAGCATAATAAAGTTAAACAGAACTTAATAATGTCTAAAACTAGGGATGCCTGTATGGCTCAGTCATGTCCAACTTCAGTCCAGGTCATGATCTCATGGTATGCGAGTTTGAGCCCAGCATTGGGCTCTCTGGTCTCAGCACAGAGCCTGCTTTGGATCCTCTGTCTCCTTCTCTCTCTACCCCTCCCTGGCTGACATTCTTTCTCCCTCTTTCTCAAAAATAAATAAACATTTAAAAAATGTCTAAAACTAATCAGTATCTTTACCGTCTTTCTGAAAATTCAAAATCTCGAGAGGGAGAGAGGGAAGATGGCAGCGTAGGAGGACGCTGGGCTCACCGTGCGTCCTGCTGATCACTTAGATTCCACCTACATCTGCCTAAATAACCCAGAAAACCGCCAGAGGATTAGCAGAACGGAGTCTCTGGAGCCAAGCGCAGACGAAAGGCCCACGGAAGAGGGTAGGAAGGGCGGCGAGGCGGTGCACGATCCACAGACTGGCGGGAGGGAGCCGGGGCGGAGGGGAGGCTCGCCGGCCAGGCAGAGCCCCTGAGTCTGGCTGGCAAAAGCGGAGGGGCCTGACGGACTGTGTTAGCATAGCAAGCCCGACTTAGCGTCTAGGAGGTCATAAGTTAACAGCTCTGCTCAGACAGCGGGAAGGCTGGAGGACAAAGGGAGGGAGAGCTGCTGAGCCCCCGACGACAGAGCTCAGTTTGGTGGGGAACAAAGGCGCTCTCCAGCGCCATCTCCCCCGCCCATCCCCCAGCCAGAATCCCACAGGGAACCAGTTCCTGCCAGAGAACTTGCTCGCTCCGCGCAAACACCCAACTCTGTGCTTCTGCGGAGCCAAACCTCCAGCAGCGGATCTGACTCCCTCCCACTGCCACAGGGGCCCCTCCTGAAGTGGATCACCTAAGGAGAAGCGAGCTAAGCCTGCCCCTCCTGCCCCCCCCCCCATGCACCTTGCCTACCCACCCCAGCTAATACGCCAGATCCCCAGCACCACAAGCCTGGCACTGTGCAAGTAGCCCAGATGGGCCATGCCACCCCACAGTGAATCCCGCCCCTAGGAGAGGGGAAGAGAAGGCACACACCAGTCTGACTGTGGCCCCAGTGGTGGGCTGGGGGCAGACATCAGGTCGGACTGCGGCCCCGCCCACCAACTCCAGTTATACACCACAGCACAGGGGAAGTGCCCTGCAGGTCCTCACCACTCCAGGGACTATCCAAAGTGACCAAATGGAAGAATTCCCCTCAGAAGAATCTCTAGGAAATAACAACAGCTAATGAACTGATCAAAAAGGATTTAAATAATATAACAGAAAGTGAATTTAGAATAATAGTCATAAAATTAATCGCTGGGCTTGAAAACAGTATTGAGGACAGCAGAGAATCTCTTGCTACAGAGATCAAGGGACTAAGGAACAGTCACGAGGAGCTGAAAAGCGCTTTAAACGAAATGCAAAACAAAATGGAAATGACGACGGCTCAGATCGAAGAGGCAGAGGAGAGAATAGGTGAACTAGAAGATAAAGTTATGGAAAAAGAGGAAGCTGAGAGAAAGAGAGATAAAAAAATCCAGGAGTATGAGGGGAAAATTAGAGAACTAAGTGATACACTAAAAAGAAATAATATACGCATAATTGGTATCCCAGAGGAGGAAGAGAGAGGGAAAGGTGCTGAAGGGGTACTTGAAGAAATTATGGCTGAGAACTTCCCTGAACTGGGGAAGGAAGAAGGCATTGAAATCCAAGAGGCACAGAGAACTCCCTTCAGACGTAACTTGAATCAATCTTCTGCACGACATATCATAGTGAAACTGGCAAAATACAAGGAGGAAGAGAAAATTCTGAAAGCAGCAAGGGATAAACGTGCCCTCACATATAAAGGGAGACCTATAAGACTCGTGACTGATCTCTCTTTTGAAACTTGGCAGGCCAGAAAGGATTGGCACGAGATCTTCAGTGTGCTAAACAGAAAAAATATGCAGCTGAGAATCCTTTATCCAGCAAGTCTGTCATTTAGAATAGAAGGAGAGATAAAGGTCTTCCCAAACAAACAAAAACTGAAGGAATTTGTCACCACGAAACCAGCCCTACAAGAGATCCTAAGGGGGATCCTGTGAGACAAAGTACCAGAGACATCACTACAAGCATAAAACATACAGACATCACAATGACTCTAAACCCGTATCTTTCTATAATAACACTGAATGTAAATGGATTAAATGTGCCAACCAAAAGACATAGGGTATCAGAATGGATAAAAAAACAAGACCCATCTATTTGCTGTCTACAAGAGACTCATTTTAGATCTGAGGACACCTTTAGATTGAGAGTGAGGGGATGGAGAACTATCTATCATGTTACTGGAAGCCAAAAGAAAGCTGGAGTAGCCATACTTATATCAGACAAACTAGACTTTAAATTAAAGTCTGTAACAAGAGATGAAGAAGGGCATTATATAATAATTACAGGGTCTATCCATCAGGAAGAGCTAACAATTATAAATGTCTATGCGCCGAATACCGGAGCCCCCAAATATATAAAACAATTACTCATAAACATAAGCAACCTTATTGATAAGAATGTGGTAATTGCAGGGGACTTTAACACCCCACTTACAGAAATGGATAGATCATCTAGACACACGGTCAATAAAGAAACAAGGGCCCTGAATGATACATTGGATCAGATGGACTTGACAGATATATTTAGATCTCTGCATCCCAAAGCAACAGAATATACTTTCTTCTCAAGTGCACATGGAACATTCTCCAAGATAGATCATATACTGGGTAACAAAACAGCGCTTCATAAGTTTACAAGAATTGAAATTATACCATGCATCCTTTCAGACCACAATGCTATGAAGCTTGAAATCAACCACAGGAAAAAGTCTGGAAAACCTCCAAAAGTGTGGAGGTTAAAGAACACCCTACTAACGAATGAGTGGGTCAACCAGGCAATTAGAGAAGAAATTAAAAAATATATGGAAACAAACGAAAATGAAAATACAACAATCCAAACGCTTTGGGACGCAACGAAGGCAGTCCTGAGAGGAAAATACATTGCAATCGAGGCCTATCTCAAGAAACAAGAAAAATCCCAAATACAAAATCTAACAGCACACCTAAAGGAAAGAGAAGCAGAACAGCAAAGACACCACAAACCCAGCAGAAGAAGAGAAATAATAAAGATCAGAACAGAAATGAACAATATAGAATCTAAAAATACTGTAGAGCAGATCAACGAAACCAAGAGTTGGTTTTTTGAAAAAATAAACAAAATTGACAAACCTCTAGCCAGGCTTCTCAAAAAGAAAAGGGAGATGACCCAAATAGATAAAATCATGAATGAAAATGGAATGATTACAACCAATCCCTCAGAGATACAAGCAATTATCAGGGAATACTATGAAAAATTATATGCCAACAAACTGGACAACCTGGAAGAAATGGACACATTCCTAAACACCCACACCCTTCCAAAACTCAATCAGGAGGAAATAGAAAGCTTGAACAGACCCATAACCAGCGAAGAAATTGAATCGGTTATCAAAAATCTCCCAACAAATAAGAGTCCAGGACCAGATGGCTTCCCAGGGGAGTTCTACCAGACGTTTAAAGCAGAGATAATACCTATCCTTCTCAAGCTATTCCAAGAAATAGAAAGGGAAGGAAAACTTCTAGACTCATTCTATGAAGCCAGTATAACTTTGATTCCTAAACCAGACAGAGACCCAGTAAAAAAAGAGAACTACAGGCCAATATCCCTGATGAATATGGATGCAAAAATTCTCAATAAGATACTAGCAAATCGAATTCAACGGCATATAAAAAGAATTATTCACCATGATCAAGTGGGATTCATTCCTGGGATGCAGGGCTGGTTCAACATTCACAAATCGATCAACGTGATACATCACATTAACAAAAAAAAAGAGAAGAACCATATGATCCTGTCAATCGATGCAGAAAAGGCCTTTGACAAAATCCAGCACCTTTTCTTAATAAAAACCCTTGAGAGAGTCGGGATAGAAGGAGCATACTTAAAGATCATAAAAGCCATTTATGAAGAGCCCACAGCTAACATCATCCTCAATGGCGAAAAACTGAGAGCTTTTTCCCTGAGATCAGGAACACGACAGGGAAGCCCACTCTCACCGCTGTTGTTTAACATAGTGCTGGAAGTTCTAGCATCAGCAATCAGACAACAAAAGGAAATCAAAGGCATCAAAATTGGCAAAGATGAAGTCAAGCTTTCGCTTTTTCAGATGACATGATATTATACATGGAAAATCCAATAGACTCCACCAAAAGTCTGCTAGAACTGATACATGAATTCAGCAAAGTTGCAGGATACAAAATCAATGTACAAAAATCAGTTGCATTCTTATACACTAACAATGAAGCAACAGAAAGACAAATAAAGAAACTGATCCCATTCACAATTGCACCAAGAAGCATAAAATCCCTAGGAATAAATCTAACCAAAGATGTAAAAGATCTGTATGCTGAAAACTATAGAAAGCTTATGAAGGTAATTGAAGAAGATATAAAGAAATGGAAACACATTCCCTGCTCATGGATTGGAAGAATAAATATTGTCAAAATGTCAATACTACCCAAAGCTATCTACACATTCAATGCAATCCCAATCAAAATTGCACCAGCATTCTTCTCGAAACTAGAACAAGCAATCCTAAAATTCGTATGGAACCACAAAAGGCCCCGAATAGCCAAAGTAATTTTGAAGAAGAAGACCAAAGCAGGAGGCATCACAATCCCAGACTTTAGCCTCTACTACAAAGCTGTCATCATCAAGACAGCATGGTATTGGCACAAAAACAGACACATAGACCAATGGAATAGAATAGAAACCCCAGAACTAGACCCACAAACGTATGGCCAACTCATCTTTGACAAAGCAGGAAAGAACATCCAATGGAAAAAAGACAGTATCTTTAACAAATGGTGCTGGGAGAACTGGACAGCAACATGCAGAAGATTGAAACTAGACCACTTTCTCACACCATTCACAAAAATAAACTCAAAATGGATAAAGGACCTGAATGTGAGACAGGAAACCATCAAAACCTTAGAAGAGAAAGCAGGAAAAGATCTCTCTGACCTCAGCCGTAGCAATCTCTTACTCGACACATCCCCAAAGGCAAGGGAATTAAAAGCAAAAGTGAATTACTGGGACCTTATGAAGATAAAAAGCTTCTGCACAGCAAAGGAAACAACCAACAAAACTAAAAGGCAACCAACGGAATGGGAAAAGATATTTGCAAATGACATATCGGACAAAGGGCTAGTATCCAAAATCTATAAAGAGCTCACCAAACTTCACACCCGAAAAACAAATAACCCAGTGAAGAAATGGGCAGAAAACATGAATAGACACTTTTCTAAAAAAGACATCCAGATGGCCAACAGGCACATGAAAAGATGTTCAACGTCGCTCCTTATCAGGGAAATACAAATCAAAACCACACTCAGATATCACCTCATGCCAGTCAGAGTGGCCAAAATGAACAAATCAGGAGACTGTAGATGTTGGAGAGGATGTGGAGAAATGGGAACCCTCTTGCACTGTTGGTGGGAATGCAAATTGGTGCAGCCGCTCTGGAAAGCAGTGTGGAGGTTCCTCAGAAAATTAAAAATAGACCTACCCTATGACCCAGCAATAGCACTGCTAGGAATTTATCCAAGGGATACAGGAGTACTGATGCATAGGGACACTTGTACCCCAATGTTTATAGCAGCACTCTCAACAATAGCCAAATTATGGAAAGAGCCTAAATGTCCATCAACTGATGAATGGATAAAGAAATTGTGGTTTATATACACAATGGAATACTACGTGACAATGAGAAAGAATGAAATATGGCCTTTTGTAGCAACGTGGATGGAACTGGAGAGTGTGATGCTAAGTGAAATAAGCCATACAGAGAAAGACAGATACCATATGGTTTCACTCTTATGTGGATCCTGAGAAACTTAACAGAAACCCATGGGGGAGGGGAAGGAAAAAAAAAAAAAGAGGTTAGAGTGGGAGAAGGCCAGAGCATAAGAGACTGTTAAAAACTGAGAACAAACTGAGGGTTGATGGGGGGGTGGGAGGGAGGGGAGGGTGGGTGATGGGTATTGAGGAGGGCACCTTTTGGGATGAGCACTGGGTGTTGTATGGAAACCAATTTGACAATAAATTTCATATATTAAAAAAAAATTCAAAATCTCATGCCTATGATCACTTTCTTTCCACTTTGTATACTTTAATGCAAATATTTTAAGCTCTATTTTAAACTCTATTTTATTAAATTCTATAAAATGTATTATTATTTCCATTGTTGTCTGTATAACCGTCGTTTGACTAGATTTCCAGACATATTACTTTCTCTTTCTTTCTAGAGAATAGCCTTTAGAGTTTCCTATAGAGAAAGTCTGCGTTTTAGAAAATCTGTCAGTATTTGTCTAAAAAGTGTTATTATTTTCTCTTTGAAAGATTTTCCTTCTTTAATTATAAAATTATTTGTCTTACCTTTTGGTTTATTCATTCAAAACTTTTAATTTATTGAATGTTCTCCAACTTTTGCTCTTTAAACAATCTACTGAGTTAAAGAAGTGGCAAAAGGTTTTATTACAGGATTCATTTACATTGTATTTAATGTTTCATATCATTTATCTTCAAAAGACAAATTAAAACAAAACTAAATTCACTTATTGGCTAATGGATCAACAATGGCTGATTTGAGTTAAAATTCATTTTAAATGCCATTGTTTAAGAGACAATGCATTTTGATGCAAATTTCACTTGCAATTTCAAAAAATCATGCTCATTACATAAAGCTAATTTTGAGTGACAAGATCAATGCTCAGACCAATTGGTCCCATTTTGACATCACATGTTTTAAGGGTCCTGACTCACATAATAGCTCTACAAAATGGCACTTTCTGATATGAAGTAAAGTCAGAATAATGACTGAGAAGAGATACTTAAAATTCTGCCAGAAAAGGGACATATTAGAGTACAGGGGTCACATACTAGTGACCTGAGAATAAAATTTGGACCCTTCCCCAAGAAAGGAAAATAACTGCCTTTAGCAGATATTCTCTCTTACTTCCTCAGGCTCACTAATTTATGTTGCCGTTAGGGCATTTGAGGTTTGTGCTTCTTAGTGTTTCAAGCTATTGCGGAAGAAATTCATTAACTGTATCTCTTAGGTCACTTTGTTATATATAACAATATATACTATGAGGGTCTCTGATACATTGATCAGATTGTATTACAATGACTGCAAAATACTCATTCACACTCTTTTAGATAATGGTAGATGGTTTTAGATTATCTTACCATAGATACTTTGACACCAGCAAATCAAGAGTCCAATGATTCATAATCTCCAATGTCAAATTTCTTCATCCAATTTACCTTCCTTATAGCAATCTTCATAGGCAATTGAAACATGTAGCTTTGCCTTGACTTAAGGTATTCAGCCTTAAGAATATATCTGGTAAACAAGTTAACTCTAGGTCAACAAACATTTTGCAGGATTTTAGCCTTTTAAAAAATGTGTTACCTTCTCTATATTTCACAAATAAAAATAATAATTAAATGTGAGTATAAAAATGCTGTCCATCATCTACCCCTGAGTGTACCAGAATAGATCTATGTAGTAGAGCAAACTTCCAAAGTTCATTTCCATTTTAATTCAGATTTTCTAAAGAATGAATATTCAAACCAGTATTTTTATTGTTTTAAGAACATTTAACATTCTTACCATCAATGAATAAAGTAAACAATATCATAAATAAAACTATTTGAGACAGGTGTTCTTGCTGAGTGATTCAGTAATTACTGGCAAAAATGGGGTTTTGATGGCCTCGATGTAAGTGATGACTCATATAGTTTTAACCACTTGTAAATTGTTCCCTATCCACACAGGCACATGTGTATTCTTCAAGTGAAAAGTGCTAGATTGACAAATAACTCATATAAATATCTTTATTGTTAAAATTTTAAATTCAAAAAATTAAAAAGAAAAAAACTATAAACATTTTCAATAAACATATCTTCATAGATAAAATCAGTATAAATATAGTGAAAAAATCTAAAATATAATGTGAACTAATTGCCCAAGAACCTAAAGTCTGTTAACCAATTCAATTTGGATTTTTGTTCACTTAAAAGTGTGTTATTGGGCAATATGTGTGAATGAAGTAATTTTTTTTTCTTTAGCTTTGCTGTCTTTGTTTTATCAAAAGGAGATATTTTTCATATCTGAAGAATAGAAATTTACCTTATTTTCTTATTTCATAAGCATCACCTTTCAAAGTGATTCTGAAATTGGTTATCAAACCTGAAAGACTAAAATTTTTTAGTTTGATTTGTGCTGTTTTTTTAAAAAAAAATTTAATGTAATTTCTGTTTACTTGTAATAATCTGTTGAGTTTCCTCTGAGATGTGCATGATTTGTTTTAAATTTACTTCAAGAACAACAATTTGATAGAGTTATTACTCTGGGTAGTTTTGTTTGTTTCTTTGTTTCTTTGTTGCACGAGAGACATCACGGTTTCTACTCATTTTCATCCTTACAGTAATATTAATCATATTGTACATAAGCTTGGATGAATAGTGCATGCCTTGTTTTTTTGACTGCCATTGTGGCCTGAATCGTGGTCCTACCTTCTCTGCTGCAAGCGTATTAGTATTGTGACTACTCAGGAACCATACCATCTATCTCACTTGGCCCATACTGGTCTTTCTTAGTATCAATAATATACTTAAGACTTGTAATTTTTATCTACCAATCTTGTCCTCATTTGAAACTATATTTTAAAAATTATATCACTTTGGGTATGCCTGAGTGGCTCAGTCGGTTGAACAACTGACTCTTGATTTTGTTGCAGGTCATGATCCTGGGTAGTAGGATCTAGCCCATTTTGGGCTCTGCATTGAGCATGGAGCCAGCTTGGGATTCTCTCTCTCTCTATTTCCCTGTGCTCCTCTCCCCAGCTCATTCTCTCTCTCTCAAAGGACAGAGAGAGAAAGAAGTGAAGAATGATGCAAAAAAATCACAAACCTTGGAATTTCAGTACTTTTAAGTTATTAAGGATAATCCCTTGGTGAGTAGTGATACTAAACATAGTCAATACATATTTTGGCGATCAATTATGAAGTTGAAATTTTAAAAAAGGCATTAAAATTAAGAATTTATTTTAAAGTCCAATTTGTGATCTTCCACCCACTTTCTAAGAAATCTGCAGTGTCAACAAGTCTACTTTGGTATTAGCTATGTAAATCAGTCACCAACTTTTCAAAACCCCTACTACATATAAGTATTTCTTTCCCTAGCTATCAAATAAATAAACAAATAAATATTCATACTGGCAGGAGTGGAAAAGTGGAAGTGGAGATTTTTGCAGAAGTACATTTAACATAATATTTCTAAGTTTCAAACACTTAAATTGTTGTTTCTCTATACCTACAGTAAAATGTTGGGAAGCTGCATCATTTTTACCTAATGTTTGAAATGCACCCTAGCCTCTGAACAGATGCCTCTGGGAAATATGTGCCCCATATTGAGAGAATGAACATTAGGGGAGAATATGACTTTTAGAATCAAGAAGAAAAATTTGCATTCTGGCTATGCCACTTTTTTCTTATGTGATTGTAGGTAGCATACTTCAGCCCTCTGAGCCTAACGTTCATATTTTTTTAAGGACTGAATGAGGGATGCCTGGGTGCCTCAGTCAATTAAGCATCCAGCTTTGGCTCACATCAGGACATCATGGTCAGTGATTTGAGCCCCCCATCTGTCTCTGCACTGTAGCTTGGAGCCCGTTTCAGATTCTCTGTCTCAGTCTCTCTTCCCCTCTCCTGCTCGTGCATGCACAGGCACTCACAGATGCTCTCTCTCTCTCTCTCTCTCTCTCTCTCTCTCAAAAATAAATAAAACATCAAAAAAATAAAAGAACTGAATGAGACAACATATAAGGGATACAAAGCAATTTCCCTGGCATATAAGGAATGTTCAATAAATATAAAAAGTTATTACTAAGCAAATTATGTATTGTGGAAGAATCCCCTTTTTAGTACCCTGCTGATTACTCCATACGTTTTATTGTTTACTTTTTTTTTTTTTTGGCAGGGAGTGTGGGGAGAGAGGAGAAGAGGGAAAGAGAGAATCCTAAACAGGCTTCAAGCTCAGCACAGACCCCCAGAGGGAGTTCCATCTCACAACCCTGAGATCATGACCACAGAAGAAATCAAGAGTGGGACACTTAACTGACTGAACCACCCAGGCACCCCTGTTTACTCTTTATGTAAGCAAATTATTTGGAATTAGTTATACTTTGAAAAATTAAGTTTAGTTGCTATTTTCTAGCATAACCCACGAAATGCTAGGTAGGTGTAACTACTTGGAAACCCAATTGTGTCAGGTTTGGATTTGTGTTGGTGACTTTCTTTTTCGGGGATTCTAGCAGCTTCTAAGTTACACCCACCCATTCCATTTACCCATTTGTGGAGAAGTAGAATCATTCTCTTGCAAGAAGTTGAGTTTTGCAGCTTGTGAAATTCCCTGGTTAAAACTGCTGACAGTTTGGGCAAAGAAAAACCCTATCTGAAAAGGCGGCTGTTTGATTTGACCATGGCATCTTCCCTTCTGGAAGTGTCACTGCCGACAAATGATGGTATATCTGCTCTCAGTTTTTGTTGTATTCTGTCTTACAACTGACATAAAATGACATCTCTAATCCTTGTGCACTTTGGGTTACAGCCCCATATGTCAAAATAAAAGCCAGCAGGGGAGGCTGAGAAGTCTTACTAAACATCCTCTCTCTCTATCCACCCTCCCTCCAGACTGCCCAGTCCACGCCTGTGGCAGCTATATTCTGAGAGGTGAGAGCAGCTGGTTACAGCACATGTAAGCCCAGCTTGGGTTTGTATGGATTGTTAATGAGCTGTCAAGAGTCACAAGAACATTTCAGGAAAAAAGAAATACATGTGAATGCCATATATTTCAAGAATCTTAATACTATAGTAACATATGGCAATTTTTTGGGGGGGGGATTTCATTAGCAATTGGGGGAAAGTTTTTTTTTCTTGTGCTTTTTATTATTCATACAACCAAAGGGAGGAACATGGAGATAATTCCAAATAAAAAATAATGCCATTGTTATTTTCATTTGGCACTGAAATGCTGTTTGTGATTTTCTTTGGGCCACAGATTTTTTTTTCAGGTAAAATTTTGTTTTAATGCTTACATTTTCTGAGCTCATCAACTGCCCTGGGTTGGAAGTACCATAGTAGCAAACCAGTCTGCTCAAAAAGACCTAATCTACATGTAAATCACCACCTCCTAATGAGAGTGATAATTGCGATGATGCCAGCAACTAAAGTTTATTGATTACTCATTATGTGCCTGGCACTTTTATGAGTTTCTCAGTTTTGTCATCTGTAAAATGAGAAAATAGTATTTACCTCAAAGGTTTGCTGTAGAAATTAATATGCATAGAACACATGGAATAGTGCTGGACACATAAAAATATGTTATTAATGTTGTACATGGGATCATTTAATCTTCATTACATCTTTGTAAGTCAGTGCTATCATTGATGCCATCTTACAGATAAGGAAATTGAAGGGCAAATGAAGTGAACTTGCCTAAAGTCTCAACAGTAAGTGTCAGAGCCAGCATTGGAACCCAGGTGGTCTGACTCTTGACTAAACCTACTCATATTGTTTGAGCTTATCTATTTTCCTGGGAAAGCCTTGTCATCCAAGGGTGAATGATTTAGAATTATTTATAATGCATATGATTAAAGCTCATGGGGATCTATGATTGTTCGAATTTGGTGAAGTAACTGTATAACCTTGTATTTTAATCCCCAGAAGAAAAATAAGGGAGATGAACTAAATGATCTCTAAGGATCTTCCCAACACTATGAATGGTCTGTAAAGCTATGAAGTTTATACTTTTTCTCAGGCAGTTCACCTGGTTTTACTTGACCTCCAGACAAAGGGATATTGGTTTAAATTGTACCAGAAAGATTTTTTTTAAAGAATGCTTTCCTAGTAATAAAGTAGTAAAACACTGAAAAAAAGAAACTTTTAAAGCTTCTTACCTAAAGCTCTATAAGAAGAATGTGGGCACTACTACTTGGAATTGTCAGTTGACTCTTACTGCCTAGAGGCTGAGCACAAACTAGGTTATAGATTTCTTCAGCTAAATGGTTCTATTTTTCCAATGATGTTAACTCCACAGTAACTGTTAGGATTTACGATCCTAGTCAAATAATTAGCCTTAGCATCAAGCTGTGAGATTAGTGTAGGTAAAGGGAAGCAGGCAAAGGCTGCACTCATAATCCCCCACTTGCCTGAGAAGAAGCAGGTATATAAATTAAAGGGTACTTTGTGGGCTGCAGGAAGGAAGGACTTCAGCAGGATCAGCTTTGGCCCATGACGAAATTGTGAAGTAGACTAGGTTTTCTTTGGGCTCTTCCAGCCACTTTGTGCTCTGCTCTTCCCTTCGGGAATGTGTGTGTCATGATTTAAGAATTCCTCCAACACCCAATGCTAGTTTTTCCTTCCTTTCTTCCCATATCCATTCCCATAGGTCCAATACTTTGGCAAGAAAGGGCCCATGATGGTTTAATAGGTAATACCTTTTAGCTAACCTTTCTGCTTTCATAGCTGCCTGAAATATTCAGGCTAAAATTTAACATTAGGGGATAATTTTAGACAAAGAAGTAAGATGTTTGTATGTGAAATGTCTTGTTATGTAAAAAGGAGATGGCTTCTCACCCTACTTATGGGCAAGGGCAGACTTACCTGGAAGTGGGAGGATTAGAAATACCAAGTGAACATCTATTTTTAAAATGTGAGAATGTAAATCAACAAAGTGGAATGAAATTTTGAATATATTTGGTTATTAAAAATTTTCTAAGAAATTATTAAGACATCATGTTCAGTTTATTTTCCATGGTTTCTACAAGTTATTTAAATTAATCACAGTAGTGACAGTGGTAGAATAAAGCAAAAGGGAGTTAACATAATCAAGAACAATAACATTTTAGTTGTCATGATTAAAACCTAGAAAGAGTCTTTTATAGTAGGTGTGTTCATTAACACACTAAATACTGAGATAATGAGACAATTTTATTTAAAATAATAAAACAAAATTTGGGACACCTGGATGGCTCAGTTGGTTAAGTGTCCAACTTTGGCTCAGATCATGATCTCATAGCTCATGAGTTTGAGCCCTGTGTCGGGTCTGTGTTGACAGCTCAGAGCCTGGAGTCTGCTTTGAATTCTGTGTGTCCCTCTCTCTCTGTCCCTCCCCTGCTTGCGCTCTCTCTCTCTCTCTCAAAAATAAATAAGCATTAAAAAAAACTAAAAAAATAATAAAATTTAACCAAATATTTATATTTCCATTTTTTTTGAAAAATAGGCCCACATATGTATATAATTTCTCTTGCTAATTTCAGTTATTTATGGTAAGATAAATCCATATTATTACAAAGCTGAATTTTCTCTTATTTAAAAGATCCTCTGTTTAAGCTCCGGGCAGGTTGCAATTAATTTCAAAGAAATTATTATTTTCTTAGACATCTACAAATATTTTGAATAAACTCATAAAAGTCTTTTTTGACATATAACTTGCCCAGTTATAATATCCCTCCCCATTATGTGAAGACATATTGGTGGGACATTCTTAATTATCTACTATTTCTTGGGCAATATGTCATACATTATCCTATTTAATCTTTACTGAAAGTTAACTATCATCATTTCTGCTTTTCAGATGAAGAAATTGTAGCTCAAGAAATAAAATGAGTTACCCATGATGCCATAGCATGGGTATGCTTTCCATCATGGGAAGGGATTTAAGGCATGGCACACCCAACATTAGTCTATGAGAAAAATGCACTTTAAAATCTCTCTTATTTCCATATGACTTAATTTCTGAAGCTAGCAAGGCCTACTGTTTTCTTTATGCATCAGAACTGCTAAATCATGGTCCAACGATGTCCTGTGGACTAAATACTTTCTCCTTTGGATAGATAATAAAGCAGACAAATTTGTTTACAGTTGTTTTCTAGGAATGCTTTACAACTATCATGTAAATGTTTACAATTCACCTTGGATATGACATTTAGTTGGATGTTTAATGTTAAGATTCATTAGGGGTAAAGAAGTCTGGGTGAAATTATATTTCACTAACTGAAACCTATGCTGTATTTCCAACCTACTCTATAGGTATTCTAAAATCTCTTAGCTTCTGGAATGAATATCTGAATAATATGAATATTTTGGATCCACTCAATTCTAGAACCAAATCCCATGAATGTTTTTCTCAGAGCAGATATAATCTTTGGATGTGGCCTAGGATTATTCTTAGCTCCTTAGAAGCTCCTTAGAACTCCTCCCAGCCTTCATAATAGCAGTTTTCTTGAGTCTCTTGATATTGTTAGGATGTATTAGCAACTTCCTCCACATCTTTCTCCCCTTTCTGTTCCCAAATACTAACTGGTCTCCCATGAAGTAAGCCAGAACTCAGTGGATCCTTAATATAAAATGTAGTTTTATTGGCCATTTACATTTCTAAATTGTTGTGATAAAGATGCCATAACTATTATTTATGAACTCATTTATTTATCTCCAAAATACCATTGATACCATCACTATAAATCTTATTAGGTTATATTAGAATTGGCAAATCTAGATAATTTTATAGCATCTGAAAATATTGTTATTAAATGTCAACTATATGTAATCATCTAAAACTTAAGACTTAAACTTTCTGGTGTCATGTGTAGATATTTTGATGATATCATGTTTTTTTTTGATTATTATTTCATGAAAGTCATGGTATCCTAGCTTATTGATTCTGAAATAGTTTGTTTGGGTAGTTGTAGAGTGGGTATTAAATCATATGGTTGTTTGCCTTCATTATGGCTATGTCTTTAATATTTTATATATGTCTCATTTCACAGAAAAAACCTGCAAAATTTTCGTATTTACCTCTCCAAAGATACCCATGTCTTTCTGAAGTATACAATAAGGATTCCAGGAGAGAAAAGTGTTGAGAATGACATCTATGGCAATAAAACAAACACGCAAACAAACAAAAAACAAAAATTTACTTCAGGAAGTTAGATTTATTCAATTGAAGTAGCTGATGTATAATAAGTAAGCCCAAATAAATTACCTGTGGCAAACCCATGAGAATGTCACCCTATCCACTACTACAGGGTTTTGATTCTTAGGCAAGGTAGAAAGCCTTCAGCCACCTGTTTCCATGGAATGGATGGCAAGAATTGAGGTGCCATGAACAGTGTTCATGTTATAAAGGGCCACCATAAACAGTCTGTAGAGCTTGTTTTTATAGGCAGTATTTAATATTTAGGAGTTTATGAACATCTTTTCATTTTCCTCTACAATATTTTCATAACCTTATATTTATTAATTTACTGATCCATTTTCCAATTCCTTCTAAACCAAAATTCATAACTGATATGTGTTTATCCACAGACCTCAGCTCTAGAAAGTATATTTAATACAGCTTGGATTCAAAGCCATGATATTTCCATTGAAAAGCTCATATGTCTAAACATTCATTTAATTCAGTTCAAAAGGAAGCTAATAGTAAAGGTCTATGTCATCTTGGAACACATAGAAAACACATAAGACACATTATGGAAATAAATTTCTTGAAACAAACCAGTCAATAAGCTTCCTTTTGGTTTATAGAAAGCTGTTATTTGGTGCTATTGGAGCATTGTTTAGTTCTGGCATTGCAAACTTGTATCACACTGGTTATTTTCGTAGATAGCAACTCTTTAGAAGTACTAGATGGTGCATATAAACACAGGCTTGCATTATATTCTTATGTGTTTAAAGGTGTTGATGTTTGATTAAAATAAGACATTTATAAATCTTTATAAAATCTAAATAAAAGCATTTGAAATTGTTTTCTTTCTCTCTTTCTCCATTCAATGCTGTCCATATGCTCTGTGTGGTTATTCACAGGCATTTACTTCCCTGACCAGCACCAGTCCTAGAAATTATGCCTTCTTTACATAAACTCTTTAGGAAATAGGAAAAATATAAGAATCATGAAAAAATAATTTTCTTTCCTTATGAGAGAAGCAAAAGAAAAAAGTAGCAACCCCCCTTCTTCATTATTATATCCCCATTTTGTTGTTTTTTAAATCATTGCAGCTGATTGCCCTAAGTCCTTTTGCTCAAAGGCCTTCCCAAGGTCAAGACCATGAGATCGCCCAGGCAACCAACCTTTAGAAAAGAGAAACTCAAGAGGCAATTTGCTAATGGAGCAGAAACTAGTGATGGTTACAGGAGGAATAGCAGAAAGTGAGTAATAGCTCCTGATTCACTGGCTGGATAGGTAAAAATGAAGAGAAAATTAATTAGCAGTAAATCTAGCAGGAGATTGAACCGGGTACTGGAGTAATTAGCCTTTTGCTCTAAATCCACTTTCTGCCTCACAGTGGCTGTGTTGCACTGCCTAGCTAATGAATTCTCCTGACCTTCTGCCAGATTTCTGTTTCATTCCCAACAGACTAAGGAGCACCTTGCTATATTTGCAGAGTTTCCAAGACTCTTGGGTTTTCCTGAGCTGCTGTGACTTTGACCTATCTGGGCAAATAGATGAGGACTGAGGTGGACATTTTAGTGTTAACAGGCAGCGAAGCCTTTGTAGAGATCCTCCAGAGAGAATTGCCCCAAATCTGAGAACACATGAGAAGTTAACCAGCACCGGGAGAAAATCACAAAGATATCTGGTCTTGTTTCCTACCCTTTGGGAATCATTATAATTTATGTTTGTTTAAAAATTATTTCTAGTGCCCTAAAAGTACTGATTATATGATTTAACAAAACCTAGTTCTTTCAAGAATTCGGTGATTTAATTTGAGATGAATAGACACTCTGAGGTGTCCATAGGAAAATGGCACTCTATCTGCATTGGAGAGAAGAAGAAGGAGAAGGAGAAAAACATAATTCTGAGATCAATCAGTCATTTTGAGAACAAATTGGGCATATTGTATACTTGAATAGTTTATATTCAGAAATGATTGCTTTAGTAATGCATCTAGTTAGAAAAAAACTGAGGCCCTTCATTCAGTGATCCTAAAAAGATAATTTCATTGTGTCATTTATAAATCTTTCCAGTTGTCTAAAAATATTTTACTAAAAAGTAAGATTTATATTAGATATAAAGCAGGACCATGTCCAATAAATTTGTTCAACAAACACATTTATTCATTAAGAAGTCATTAAATTCTTAACCATTTATGGAGGACAGGAAAAGTGGGTATCCCAAATCTAAAGCTAATTATAGACAAAAGATCAAGTTCACTTATGCCAGGCACTTTTACCACTTCATTCCTCTCTGTTCTCTCTCCGGGAAGAATTCTAAAAAATGCATTGGCTTAATGAATCTATTTAGTTTGGTTAGTTCCAGAACTTGGTTTGGATACTAAAAATGTGCATATTTTCATCAGGAAGGGAGCAGACAGATGAAAAGGGATGCAGAATCATTGATTGCCACACACTTGGCTGTCAGTAATTTTGTTTTGCCATGTGATGTTCAATGGAGTCATGGGCCATGCTGCTGTTGATGCTTATGAAGTACAATATAGTACCTAGTGTTGGCTCAGATCTCACAGCTATGTATAAGATTAGAGAGCTTCCCTTAATTTTCTAGAACTTTGGCTGGGTCTGAATATCAATTTATTGAAATAGAGGAATATAATCCATGGTGAGTACATGGGAGTTAGAAGACAATTGCAGAAGTAGTATACTATTGGGTAAAATATGGGAGTTTTTTAAATATAGAAATGGTCTTGTTTAGAATTTATTATCATGTTGAAAAAATAATTTGATTTATAAATATATTATTATTTGCTAGAAAATAAGTAAAAATTATACATGATCTTTCTATGCTATAATTCTAGAATTGGAAAACTACATCCTGCATGCATAATATGGCCAACTAAATGTTTTTGTAAATAAAGTTTTATTGGAATACAGTCCCACTCATTTATTAATATATCACCTATGGGCGCACCTGGGAGGCTCAGTCAGTTAAGCATCTGACTCTTGGTTTCTGCTAAGGTCATGTTCTCATGCTTCATGAGCTTGAGCCCCACATCAGGCTCCATGCTGTCAGTGCAGAGCCTTCTTGGGATTCTCTCTCTCCCTCTCTCTCTGGCTCTCCCCTGCTTGTTCTCTCTCTCTCTCAAAAAAAAAAAAAAAAACTTAAAAAAAAACTACCATCTACAGTAGCTTTTGTGCTGCAATGACAGAATAGGTGTGACAGAGTCCATATAGCCCACAAAACCCAAAATATTTGCCATCTGGCCCTTTACAATAGAAGTTTGCTCTCACCTGTTTTGAAGGAAATATATTAGGCTGATTAGCTTCTCATAAAATTCAAAATTCAGTGTTATTTGTTAATTGAATCCAAATGTCTTTAAAATTTCAAACAATAGAAGTAAGAACTATGACTTTCTGAAAACAAAACTTTTCCCCTCTGTGTTTGGTAAAATCCTCCTTATGCTTATTTTTATGAGAGAATATGTTATTGAGAGTTTAAAGCCTTTGATGATGGGAATGGTTTCAGTAGCATTCCATTCTCTACTTTCATTTGGTTGCCAAATAAACACAAATTAAAACTAGACTTGGTTGTATCAGAAGTAGTTTCTGCAGCTTTTAACTATGGAATTCCCTGGTGGTATGATATATCTTTAGCTATTCTCTGGATAGAGATAATCTTTTGTATAGCGAACTTGACCATATAGTATCACCAGATTTAAGAAGATGCTGCCATATTAAGTCCATAAAATAGTTGGTGAGCACTTGCAGAGTACCAGTCAAATGCTTTCCTGCCCTTTCAGGTTCCCATGTCATGTAGAGTGTGGCATCTGGCTGGTTATGCTTTATTCCTATTACCCTGGTATGGCATTGTGTGGTTAGAGCAGCACTCTCAAAACTGAGTGCCTGAGTTCCAGTGGCCTCCTGGGTAGGCCTTTATCACATTTCTTAAACTCCTGTGTTTCACTTTCTTTGTATACACTTTGTAGGGTGTATTGAATGATAAGAATTTAGAACAGTGTGTAAGTGTGAAGTGTTATTATTATTATCCTCTAAATGGATAGTAATGTAAGAAGCAGGTAAGGATCTTTGCAAAACAGTAAAATAATTATTTTTTGAAAAACAAATGTTCCACATTTCTATAGTGATTCTAATTAATTAAGCAGGATATTCTTAGAGAAAGTACTCAAATACAATACCTCTTCTTCAGATGGCAGAACATTTGTCTCTTGCTTACTCTCTCATTTTTTAGTGTTTAGGAAATAAAAAAGTCACACATGTAGTTTAGGTTTTACGCACACTGTCTTGGCTTAGGCACCACCTGCCACATTTCCACCAAGTCTACGAAAGAGACTGATTTCCTGACAGAAACAAGAAGTCTAGCAAGTCAAAACATTGACTCAATAGCTTGGTTGAGGTTATCCTGTTGTCAGACATGCATGTTTTCACCTGTACCATCTCTCTAAAGTGTGCAGGGTAATACATTTAACCATGGTTTTGCAAAACAGAAGCAGCTTAGCCAAACAGATGAAAAGAACAGCTACTGCAGTATGCAGTGTGAACCAGTTTTTGTTTTTAATGTTTCATCTTCCCTAGTATAACACATAACATTTTTATTGTGAAAACAGAAAGGCAAGTGTTAAAAGGGCCAACGTGTGGCACCTAGAGAGAATGCCAAACATAACAAGTTATCGTGTCAGGGCCTGCACAGAGCCACACCTTTAAGCATCACTCAGAGACTGGCCTCTCAATGAGTTTTATTTCCCCCAAAGAATAGTTTTGATCTGCTAATGTAAATTCTGCAGGAAGCATCAAAACCTTAAAGCTGCAGTAGAAGTTTAAATTGACCCACAATTTAAATGCACAATGATGAAGCTCCTAGCTAGGAAAATGAATAGTAGAATGAAAACCCGGTTTAAGGATCAGTTTTGAAGGAAATGCCAAAAAATGTTTTTAAAGATATACTTCCTGCAGCTTTTGTCTTTCCTTTATATTACAGCGAATTTCTTTTCTCACAGTGGGATTTTAAATTAATTTATAATTATACACACTTGCAGGGGATGAGAGAGAAATGACCTAATTATAGACCAAATGGATACCCTCTGGCTATCCTGCAATTAGAGCTACTGGGGTAATAGATGTGCTTTATCCTGCCTTGAGTGGACTCAGTGGTTAACCTGGCAGTGAGTGTTGAAAGTGGTTCATGGAGTCTGCAGCGAAATGTCAAAATCTGTGCAAATTATTTGGAAGAAAAAATAAACAGATAAAACTAAACTTGAAAAGTGATTGTAGAACTGAAACTTCCCCTGCCCTGAACAGATATAAACACAAACTGTGACCATCAAGGGAGAAAAAAATAAGCAGAGTTTTAATGCTGTCTCTGTATGTAACTAGATTCTAATTAGTTACAATTATGCTGCCAGGGAATAACAGCTACAGTGACACTGAAGAAGAAAATGCCCAGTTCTAACATAATTCCCACCATTTCTTTAGATTTCTCTTTTTTGCTGAGATTTAGTTAGAAATGATGGAGGAAGCAAAAGGTCTTAACAGGTATCTAACAGGGTCACTGAAGCAGCAAATTCCTTTTTAGTAATTCTTTGGCCTTCTTACTTTTCTCTCTGTATACTCTACAGCAAAGGGAATAATTGCTTTTATAATGTGTACTCAATTCTTTTCCCTTCTTCCAGCCAAGAGGGCATTTCTCTGCCTGTTCTTTCTGTACCCACCCCAAACAGGATACTTAACCTGCAATTTGAAAAGAGCCATGTTCTTTGTCTAGTTAACAAAAATATTCTAGCTATAGAGTTCCTAAAACCCATATGAAACACTTAGCAAATAATGACATGTCATTGAGAAGGAGAAAAAGAGCCAATAATGTACTTTACATGCATTGGGAAAAAATCAACAGAAGAGAATATTGTCACGGTGTATACAATGGCTACACAGAGTATCTCCATGAGGTGAGGAGATTGTGGGCTCGTATATGTGTACTGATGTGGATTGTGGTGGCATGTGATTGCTGACTGCAGAGGCAATTCTTGCATTTTAATTACTTGGTACTCCTTTCCATTTTCTTATATATAAATCAGATTTTCTAAAGCTGTGGAATAGTAAATACTTAAGGGAAAAATATTTTATAGCATCATTGATACATTTATGTGGTTCTGTTTAAACAAAACTAAGTAACATTCTTTTAATGAAATTACACATATTTTAGTGAGAGCTATTGGTTAAAAATAGCTTGTCTAGATTTTCTGTTGTTTCTTTTTCAATAATGACAAAAAATTTCAAATATTTACTCAAATCATATAAAGTGAAATCATGAAATATTCTATTCTCAGATCCATATATATGGGATATATTCTAAAAAGAGGACTCATTCAAGTGAATCAGAAACATAGTTCTTCCTAAAGAGAATGGGAAAAATATTGAGATTCAAGTGACAGTTTTAACTTTATCAAAATGGACTGATGTGAAAATATATAGAGTAATAGAAGATGACGAACATTTAAGAAGTAACTCAATGGAAGCAATGAAGAACAAATTGGATATCTCACAAAACCAAATAGGTAAATATGGATGGCTATTCATCTATGCAATATTCACAAGTATTTATTGTGTGCCAGGTGGGTGGTGGAAAAGACTGAGTATGGAGTTTAGAGTCTACAGGGTGATGAGCTGGACCCAGACTCTTAGGAGAAAATATAGTGATGGAAATTTTAAGAGAATAAACACAAATTTGGTTCCATTTTCATGTTGCTAAATATAAGTGAAAATACATTTAAAGATGGAATAACCAGTGGAATGAAAATAGAAAAAAAAATTCCAAATCAGAGAGCTCTGGAGTCAGACTATCCGGTTCCATTTCCTGACTCCACCACTTACAGAACTCCCTACCTTGAGTAGTCTCTGAATATATATGTGTGTGTATATATATATATATATATACACACATATAATGTTTATTTATCTTGAGAGAGAGAGAGAGAGAGCAAGTATCCCAAGCAGGCTCCATACCACCAGTGCAGAGCCCAATGAGGGACTTGAATTCATGAACCGAGAGATCATGACCTGAGCCAAAGTCCGATGCTTAACCAATTGAGCCACCCAGGCGCCCCTTGAATTTTTTTTACATCACTTTTTTCCTCTTTGGAATGGGTATAACAATGGTACCAACTTACCTGCTGTAAGTATTAAATCTGTTAATGTAGCTTGAAATTTGGAGACTGTATCTATTTTATGGAAACCTTTAATAAATTTTGACTATTACTATTACAGTTATAATTAGGGGAAGGACAAATTAACTGGGCAATGATATTTGGCACACAGGTGCTTAATAAATATCTTGAATGATCTAATGAATTAATATGGAAAAAATACAAAAAATAAAGACATTTTAAAAAAGAAAACATGAGAAGACTGAAATAAGAATACAATTATTAAAACAAATGTAAGTAAAATATATTACTCTTGAAAAACAAGGACTTTAATAGAAAAAAGTTCATTTTTATTCTATCTTTAAGGCATCACTCTTCAACAAAAATGAAGAGTAATGTTGAAAATATAGGGTATATCAAGCTAATGAAAACCAACAGAAAGCAGATAAGCAATATCAACATCAGACAAAGAAGAATTCAAAATAGACACATATTAAATGTGAGAAAAGAATGTTATCTTGAGATAGAATATATGATTTAGAATAAAGATGAGCAAAAATGTATCACTATGAACCTGAAGTATTATACCATATTAAAAGAAATAACCCATATAAACATAAGGAGAAACTATAAGATCTCCAAGTAAGAAGGTATAACATATTTGTCTTATACTTTACCAATTAAGTAGCCAAAAATAATTATTAAGTAGTCATTCTCATGGTTTAAAAAAAACAATTCTCCCTTTTTATAAACATAAAAATTTCACACTCTCCTTAAGTGTTCTCTAAAATTTCAAAATAAATTGCAGTATTAGCAAAATAAAATTAATGGTAAGTATAAATTTTTGAAATTATAGACACTGTGCAATTTTATATAGCAAGCAGGAGTTTGTGGCTAGAAGTTGAAAAGCCCCTGTTATACAGCATCTGAATAATATGGTTAATTAAATTAATTGGGTTTTTTTTAATTTTTATTTTTTTATTTTTTTTAAATTTACATCCAAGTTAGTTAGCATATAGTGAAACAATGATTTCAGGAGTAAATTCCTTAATGCCCCTTACCCATTTAGCCCATCCTCCTCCCACAATCCCTCCCACAACCCTCTGTTTATTCTCCATATTTATGAGTCTCTTCTGTTTTGTCCGCCTCCCTGTTTTTATATTATTTTTGCCTCCTTTCCCTTATGTTCATCTGTTCTGTGTCTTAAAGTCCTCATATGAATGAAGTCATATGATATTTGTCTTTCTCTGACTAGTTTAACTTAGCATAATATCCTCTAGTTCCATCCACGTAGTTGTAAATGGCAAGATTTCATTCTTTTTGATTGCTGAGTAATGCTCCATTGTTGTGTGTATGTGTGTGTGTGTATGTGTGTGTGTGTGTATACACACACACCACATCTTCTTTATCCATTCATCCATCGATGGACATTTGGGCTCTTTCCATACTTTGGCTATTGTTGATAGTGCTGCTATAAACATTGGGGTGCATGTGTCCCTTCAAAACAGCATACCTGTATCCCTTGGATAAATACCTAATAGTGCAGTTTCTGGGTCATAGGGTAGTTCCATTTTTAATTTTTTGGGGAACCTCCATACTGTTTTCCAGAGTGGCTGCACCAGTTTGCATTCCCACTAGCAATGCAAAAGAAACCCTCTTTCTCCATATCCTCACCAACATCTGTTGTTGCCTGAGTTGTTAATGTTAGCTATTCTGACAAGTGTGAAGTGGTATCTCACTGTGGTTTTGATCTGTATTTCCCTGATGATGAGTGATGTTGAGCATTTTTTAATAAACATTCAGGTTATATATTTCACAAAGAAAACACATTTTATTTTTTTATTTTTTTATTTTTTAGAGAAAGAGAGAGAACACATGAGTAGGGAAAGGGGCAGAAGGGGAGAGAGAGAAATCTTAAGCAAGCTCCACACTCAGCATGGAGCCCAACATGGGGCGCAATCCCACAACTCTGGGATCATGGTCTGATCTGAAATCAAGAGTCAGGTGTTCAACTGACTGAGCCACCCAGGTGCCCCCAAAACAATGTTATTTTTAAGTATTTATGAGGTATTTATAAAAATTGGTAATAAGGAAAACATGAATACATTCCCCAAAGTGTTGTTTGAAACATACAAAACTACTGTTTTCACAAGCCACAAAGCAATCTCACACAGACTAACCTAGTCAGAATTGCAGTCTGTTTAACAGACTGTAGAGTGCAACAAAGCTATAGAAACACAGCTAAAAGCTAAAACACAGTTTCCTTGGAAAATAATTTTTAAACACCCTTTAAATGCATATTGACAGGTTCAATGAGAAAACAAAAACCAACATTTCATTTCATTTAAAAATTCACAGCAATGAAAACAGTATATACTATAATCTTTAGAATTTGTTATCAGTCTCTCTTGTCTGTGTGATTCTAGATCTCCATTTTGTTTATACCAGCAAAATTCGACCTTTTTTTTTTTTCTCTTGAGTTAAAGTTTTTGATAATAATTTGAATAAAGGGCCTTACTGCTAAGGCTCAACTCCAGAACCAAGAGAGAACAATTTGCTAAAAAGGAATAAAACAATAAAAACAAGATATTTAATCAATTAAAAAGGAGACTGGGTCACCTGGATGACTCAGTGGTTGTGCATCTGATTCTTGATTTCAGCTCAGCTCAAGATTTGCGGTTCATTGGCTCGAGCCCCGAGTCAGGCTCTATGCTGACATTGTGGAGCCTGCTTGGGCTTCTCCCTCCCTCTCTCTCTGTCCCTACCCCACTTGCATTCTCTGTCTCTCTCTCAAAACAAATAAATAAATATTAAAAAAAAATTTTGACATTACAGCAAACTTTATTACTTTCAATCTATAGGATCTCCTTGACTAAAACAAACAAATAAACAAACAAACAAACAAAAAACCTCTTTTTTTTTTTTTAAAGAAGACTGTAATAAAATTGACAATTCAACTCCAGAGTGAGAAAACCTAACAAAAAAGCCAAACGAAATTCATGTTCAGACATTAGGAATTAGACTACATAGACATCATTAATGAAAAACAAATATTAATTTGAATTTTGGTCTAACGTATTTGTGTGTGTGTGTGTGTGTGTGTGTGTGTATGTGGTATGTATGAAATATGAATCACTAAAAGTGAAGCAATAAAAGTTAAAAGGAAAACCCCCAAACAAGACAAACCATAACAAAGTAAAGTACTTCTTATAATAGAAACTATAAAGAATGAGACAAGTCACAAAAGAATTTATTCCCAAACCTTTGGTTTTAAAAATGAGCTCTACCAGGAATTCAAGGAACAGATAAATTTTATATTAGGATAATATTGAAAGCTTTTCAATTTCCTGAGGCTTGATACTTCTAAACATAGCTACAAAAGCATAGAAAAGAACAGTATAAACTATATTCCCATATGAATATAGATAAAACATCTCTAAAAAATCATTAGCATGTTCAACCAGATAGTGTGCTTGAAGAATGTAGTACATAATGTAATTCAAGACACTGGTTGGCTTGATAGGACAGACAGGGCACTGATATATAAGACATTGAAAATGTTCTTATTCCTAGCCTGGGTGGAAATTTCTTGAGAGTGTTTTTAGAAGTTATGTTTTATAACTTATGCATATGTTGCTTATGTTTGTTTACATGTATCAAATATTGCCTTAATTAAAAATAACAGAAGACAAAAGAAAAGAAGATTATGCATAATAATTTTTACTTAGTCCAAGAATGTAAGTCTTATTAGATACTGGCAAATACAGTAATGTGATTCCTCATATTAGTAGAAAAATTCATGGCCATCATGACCAATTAACAAACAAACAAACATTAGTTATAATTCAGCATCCATTTTTTAAAAAATATAACACACTAGTCATTTAATGATGATTATACTGACCATTTCCATTGGTTAGCAAGAGGCTTTTCTGAAAACTAAAGTTTCCCATGGTTTCCACTGTATCATTTTTTTTGCCAGATCGAGTTCATTTTCAGCCTGAAGAATCAGGTGGCCACCCTGAAGCTGGTCTTCTAATTTCTTAACAATTGTTTACATTTTGGGGCGCCTGGGTGGCTCAGTCGTTAAGCGTCCGACTTCAGCTCAGGTCACGATCTCCGGTCCAGTGAGTTCGAGCCCCGCCTTTGGCTCTGGGCTGATGGCTCAGAGCCTGGAGCCTGGAGCCTGCTTCCGATTCTGTGTCTCCCTCTCTCTCTGCCCCTCCCCCATTCATACTCTGTCTCTCTCTGTCTCAAAAATAAATAAATGTTAACAAAAAAAAAAAAAAAAAAAAAAAACCACACCAAAAAACCAATTGTTTCCATTTTAACCATACTAGGCTTCTCATTTGTAATCTGTTATGTATACTTTCTATATGCTACATTTTTAGGAACTTGCTCAAGAACCTCAAGAACCTTTGTGTATAATATTCTTAGCCTCTTGTGTGGACTCATAAAAAGCCAATCCTATAAGGCTGGTGGTTTTCTTCAGGAAACTTGCCATGACAACCATTTAGAATCCATTCCCATAAATTTTTTTAAAAACCAAATCTATGGTAAACTAGGTATAGTTAAGATGTTTTATCTGAACCAAGAGCAGATATCATGCTGAATGAAGGTACACTAAAAGGATGTTCTGTTAATGACAAGAACTACCAATGCCTGCTCTTGCCTCTACAACCAACAGTGTTCTGGAAGTCCTAACAAGTATAAAAAGAAAATAAAAAGAAATAAGAATCCATTCACTTTGGAATGAACTTGCCATTAGTTACTATTTTTTGATACTGTAGAAAACATAAGATAATCAATTACAAAATCATCTGAACTAATAAAAATTTGAATAGGTAATCATTTATTTAGTAAAGATACCAAGACATAATAGCTTTCCTATATACATTAGAAAATACAATTGAAAAATAAACATATCCACAATAGCAAATAATCTATAAATTATTCAAGAATAAATTTAATAAAAGACATATAAGACATGTAATTATGAAACTCCACTGGGTGTCATAGAATAAAAGCTGAATAAAAGAAGTGGCATGCTATTTTCCTGGATGATGAGAGTAAATAATTTAAATGTTTAAATCTTTAAAAATTAAACTAAACTCTTGGTATGATTTAATTTTGATAAAATAATTCTTAAATTAATCTTAAAGAATACATATGAAAGAATATGGTTAGGAAAGTTTTGAAAAAATAATAATTTATCCTTTCACATATTAAAACATATTATGAAGTTATAATAAATAGACAACATTTTTCTAGTAGATTAGATTAGAACCAGACTATAATGGTAAGGTAAATCAAGACAAGTATAGATAAAAATATAGTATATGAACCATCAGGCCATATGTATTATAGTATTAAAATATTGTATTATAGGGGCACCTGGGTGGCTCAGTTGGGTAAGCGTCCTACTCTTGATCTCAGCTCAGGTCATGGTGTCACTGTCATGGGTTCAAGCCCATTGTCAGGCTCTGCACTAACAATGTGAGACTACTTGAGATTCTCTCTTTCCCTCTCCTTCTGTCCCTCCCCAACTTGTGCTCACCCTCCCTCTCTCTCTCTCTCAAAAATAAATTAACTTAAAATATACATATAGTATTATAAGTCATAGTATTATGACACATCAAATCATTAAGTAAAAAGTGAACTATTTATTTAACAAAATGAGCTAACCATATTTTATGGGCAATATTACATTGTTATGTCATACTTTAACTGTAACTAAATTGAAAACTACCAAAACAGATCCATAAAATACTTGATGCAAATTGGTGAATATACAAACAATTTTCCCGTGGGGTCAGGCCTTTCTATGCATGGCCAACTGTAAAACCATAGGGAAATGTTCATAGATTGACAACAAAAACCTTAAATAAAAACAGGAGATAAAAAAAAATTATAATGTCAGAAAACCACTATAAAACAGTAATAGAAAGCTAACCGCGAATCTGAAAAAAAAATCTAGTTTCTATAGGCAAATGACTAATTCTGATATGTGAACGTTTCAAGTTGATAAGGAAAAAAGGAACATCCTAATGGAATATTGAGCAAAAGATATAGCATGGAATTAAAAAATTAATAAATTAAAATGGACAATAAACAAAAAAAGATGCTTGGATTCAATAGTAAGCAAATAATTGCAAATAAAACAAAACCAAGGTAATATTTTCCACCTATCTTATTTTCAAAGATGAAAATAAACACTAATAGTATAATCAGGATGTTGGAAAGTACTCAAACTTCTTTTGAAAATTAATCAAAACTTTCTAAAGAGTTATTTAAAAATATGTATTATGGGGCACTTGGATGGCTCAGTCGGTTGAACATCCGACTTCATCTCAGGTTGTGATCTCATAGTTCTTGAGTTTGAGCCCCACATCGGGCTTGCTGCTGTCAGCCTGTCAATGCAGAACACACTTCAGATCCTCTGTCCTCCTATCTCTCTGCCCGTTCCCCACTTATGATCTCTTTCAAAAAATAAATAAAAACATTAAAAAAAATAAGTATCATGTGCATATCCTTTAATCCAGCAATTCCATTTACAGTCATTTCTCCTAAAGAAACAACCCCTTCAAAAGTCCAAATGAATGTACATGTAGGTTTAATATAAAGTTTAGATAGATAGATAATTTATATGTATTAAGTAATCATAAACAATCTAAGTGTTGAATAATAGCAATTTAGTAAATTGATTTAAATTTAAATTCAACCAATAACCTATTACATAGTCATATTAATTATAAATGACAAAAATATATCAATGGATAATGAACAAGCACATTATAAATTAGGATGCCTAACAGGGTCTCATTTGATATGAAAATAGAAATCTCCTTCTTTCTTTCTGTATGTACATACTTATGTATGTATGTTTTAGGCAGAACTGTGTCCCCTCAAAATTCATATTTTGAAGTTCTAATCCCCCAAACCTCAGAATGTGAATATATTTGGGGATAGGACCTTAAAAGACATGATTACATTAAAATGAGATCATTAGGGTAATCCAATCTGACTGACATATAAGAAGAGGAAATTTGCGCGGATAAAGCAACACCAAGGAAGCAGGTATGCACAGAGAAGACTATGTGAGGACACAGTGAGAAAGAAACCATTTACAAGCCAAAAGAGAGAATTCAGAAAAAAATAAACCTGCCCACAACTTAATCTTGGACTTCTAGCCTCCAGAATTTAGAGAAAATAAATCCCCATTGTTTAAGTCACCCAGTTGTGATATTTTGTTATGGTAGCCCTAACAAACTAATGCTATATGTTTCAGTGTGTACATGAGTGTATGCATGTATAAATAAATATTACATATAAATTATAAGTATATAAGCATATCCTTTTATAATATACACGTTTATATAGAGACACATATATAACATTTTCATGTTTATATATTTGAGAGACTAGAATAATATATCCCACGATGTTAATAGTGGTTTTTTCTAGACAGTATTTACAGTTTTTGGCATATTTTTTCTAGATATTTACAATTAGTATCTGTTTTTAGAAGAACAAAAATAAATCCATTTTAATTCACAAAAAAAAGCTCAGTACTCAGTTGATTCTTGTTTTTCTTTTACATCTAGCATAGTGCTTTATGTATGGAAAGGGCATAATAAAAATTGTATTGATTAAAACAAATAAAGACTAGATTGTATGAATTGGAAGGTTTTTGTTAAAATGACTTTCAAAAGCACAATAACCCTTCATGGAAACACAGTTTTGCTAGATTCTATTTATTTTCAGTTCTCTTTTCATGGTGCTCTCTCTCCTACACTCTCCAGGAGGCAGATGTTTAGGACTAATATTTGATTCTTAAGTATGTTTACTTCAGTTTTTCTTTTGAGAAGTTTAAGTTCTTTACTAATTACAGATTCCATTTTTAGGCTTGATTGGCATCCTTTTAATTTTTTTTTCTGACATTTGATTTGTCTCTTTTTTTTCTGACATTGCATTTTGGTTAGGTTATGTAGGGAGTTGGTGAAATGGTTCCCTGACTTTCAGGTTTCTCTTCGTGTGGCCCATCATCTCCCTGTTTCCAGCTCTGAAGCTATCATGGCATATTGACAAGTGAGAATGGATAGAGCCCCAGTGTCTGACATAGATAAAGCTATCAAAAAACACCCTGCAGGGGCAAGCCCCAGGTCCAAATAGGTCTTGTTAGATCTGTATAGACACTTTAGAGTTCCTCTTTCTGAACATACATTTAATCATTGTACAGATGCAAGCCATTTTCCCTTTGACCCTAAACTCTGGATCCTGAGATCACAAATCTGTACCTCCTGCAGGCATGTATCTTTTATTAATGGAAACATCAAAATTCTAGTGCAGCTTTGGCAACTCAGTTTGCAGAGAATTATTAAGCTATTTTGAGTGCTCCAGAAAAGTAACATGCATATCTGGCATTAAAAAATATCATGCAGAGATGGAAATATAATCAATCATATTTTAGATGAAGGAATAAATGGCCTTTGTGATTTATGTTATTAGTGTAAGTAGTTAATAGAAGCAAATTAGGTTTATGTGTGACAGAGACATTATCAATTAATAGCTCTTGGGTTTTCAGTACTTTGTATCTAAAAATAAAATAAGTAAAAGAAAATAATAAAATAAAATAAAATAATCCTTGTCTTTGGACCTAGAATCATTAAGTGTCACCAGGCAGAAATTTATTTCCTCCCTTTTTGGCTCAATCATTTAAGATTTCTCAAAGGCACAGTAGATAAGTTAATGAAAGCAAGGCTGGTCATGGAAAGGGGAAAATCTTAAGTTTCTGTGACAGTGGAAAAAAGAGAGTACAACTAATGTCATATATCTAGTAATAACCATCACTGAAATTTGTGGATTCAGAGTTGCTACAGCTAGAAAATTGAAATAGAAAGACCTCATGTTGGGAATATGTGTTGCCTTTCATAGCCAAGCTTCTCAGGGATTTGAGCTCAGGACATCATCAAAGGAAGGAAGCTTTGAATGTAATATATGAGGTTGCAGGTATCATTGTTCTAAAAAGCATATTTTCTGAAATATGATCTTAATTTAATTTTCTATAGCCTTTCTGGGGATGGTTTTCCTAAGGTCACCATTTCTGTAGCTTCATGGTGCAGCATTTGTGGGGTTTGGGTTCAATGACTTTGCTCAGGCAGATCCTGCTGCACTGAACTTGCCCCCATGTTGGCCAAACTGAAGAAAAATAGGTATTTCCAATTTTCTGTTATGTAACAAAGTAGGATGATGGAGATTAAAAATTAAACTACTTTTATAGAGAACCTGAGAGATGTGAAGTGGAAGGTTTCAGTTTGAAGTAAAGAGGGATTTTCTAAATGGGAACAATATTGATGAAAATCTGTTGGAAATATCCTAGGAAAGATATACTTAGGAAATTTAAACTGGATCATTTTATTCATTCTCATTAATATTGAGGCTTTAAAGGCAAAACACTAAATGCTTACTATATGCCTAAAACTAATTACCTGACATCACACAGTTAATTAGTGATGGAACCAGGTTTAAACTCATTTAGCCTGAATCCAGAGCTTTGTTAACTACCAAGTTGTATGTTTCTCTTTTATTATGAAGTGATGAGAGACAGAACGCTACTCAAGGCAGTGAATCATAAAAATACCCTCTGGTCTAGTAGAATCTCTTTTAGATCTCAGAGTGTCTTATAAAATAATATTTTGATCAAATATAAAAAATATGTAATTATCACAGTCTGGTGTTGATGGTACAGAAATTAGTTAACAGGAAGAAATTTTAAAAATTTTAGAAAGATAACTATAATTCATCCCTCATTTCCTCCCTCCCTCCTTCACTCTCTTCCTTCCTTCCTTCCTTCCTTCCTTCTTTCCTTCCTTCGTTCCTTCCTTCCTTCTCCTTATATTTGATATTTATTCACTTGCTATAAAAATTGAATTGTCTTTTTCATCCAGACTCTCTAATTTTCTTTTTAAAAATTATTAGATTTTATTTTTTTAAGATGTATCAGGTTTACAAAAAAATGAACAAACAGTACAGCAAGTTTCCATATAACCTCTTGCCTTTGTCTCAGTTCTCCCCCACTTAACCAGTATTGATACATTATTATTAACTAAAGTACATTATCTCCCTTCTCCTTGGTTGTGGAATGGATGTAGTAATTCACTTCTAAAGACTGGAGTATGGTGGAAGTAATGGTATGTGACTTCCAAGACTGGGTTATAAAAGACATTATAGCTTTTTCCATGCTTATTCTCTTGCTCTGGAGGAAGCCAATTGCCAATGTCACAACAATACCCTGTCAAGCAGCCCTATGGAGAGATTCACATTGTAAGGAACTGAGGCCACCTGCCAATAGCCATGTGAGTGAGCTATTTTGGAAGTAGGCCCTCCAACCCCAGATAAGCCCTCTGATGACACCAGCTCTGGCCAGCATTTTGATAGCATCCTTATGAAAAAAGCCAAGCCAGGCCACTTAGCTAAGCTGCTCCCAAATTCATGACTGACAGAAACTATATAACATAGTAAATGTCCATTGTTATGTAATCTTTTGTTTTCAGCATAATTTATCTCACTGTAATAGATAACTGATACCCAAGGAGAGATGACTTGTCAGAAAATTTCCTTCTAACTCTTGAAGTAGAAAAGGGGGAAAGATTGGAAGAAAACAAGGAAGTAAGGTCTACAGCATATTGAAACATGGAAAGAAATGGAACAATGGAAACAGGAACCCTGGCTCAAACTGAAACCATGTACAAAGATCTTTAAGGAGTAGTACATTGATATTCTAGGAAAAATATTGTCATGTTAGGATATAATACTGTAAGAATTTAAGAATCATCTTCTTTGCAAATACTTATGGTATTTAGGTTACCTAGTGAATCCATCCATCCATCGAATTTCCCAAGATAGAAATTTGAAGTCTAGCAGATTCTGTTCTTTAACTCTTTGCTAACTGGAAACAAAGTGCTGTTGATTTCAAAACTTAATTTAAAAAATCTGTCTCTCTTTCCTCACTTCTGCCACTGCTTTATTACCAGCACTCACTGCTTACAGCTTAGAATTCTGCAGTTATTTCCTAACAACCTCAATGTATTCTTCATAATGATATCAAAATAATCTTCCTAGAATACAAATACAATCTTGTCACTCATCTCCCTCGATGAAGTTCAAAGTCATAAACTCAACATAGAGAATCCATGATTTGGTTTCAGACTATGTCTTAAATTTCCTGATCTTCTCACATTCTTTCCTAATACAATGTTGTTTCACACCTCTCTACCTCCCTATAGGTGTAAACCTGAGCTCTGCTATTTACTTGTGTGAGTGTGTGGGCTTTTTCCTTCCTTCTCTAAGTGTCAGAAACCTCATGTATAAAAAAAAAAGAGCAGTTATAGGATATGATCAAAAGAGTTGTTTTGATGATTATGTTATAATACATGTAAAGTACTTGGGTGAGTGTCTGATGCATAATAAATGCTTAACAAATGACTATTATCTCCATAAGTTCTCTCTACCTCCATCCTCTCTTCTTTGCCTGACCCACTCCTACTCTCTTAAGATTTAATTAAGATGTTAACACCTTGGGAAGTTTTCATTCAGCCAGGTTGACTTTGATTCCTTCTTTTTGTGTTTCTACAGACCCATTGCCATGGTAATAATCTAACTTTGTTTTTATTGTTGCTTTATTTGTCAAGCTCAATCTCTCTAAACTTAGCTCTTTATTATATATTTACTGCCTGGCGTCTGCCCATAGTATATTTAGGAAAAATATTTATGAAATAAATGAATGTACTTAGAATGACTAAAACTGGAAGCTGTCTACACCAGTAGCTTAATTTAATTATACTTTTGTGTTCTCAAAGTAGATGAAAATCAGTGAATACTCAGCAAAATTTATAAAATGTCTAATGTAACATAAGTCTTCAGAGAAACTATTATTAATTCACCCCGAATGAGATATTTCATTTCACAAATCCATCAAACAAATAAACAGGCAATCCAGGATATCAGAAGTTCCAACTTGAAAGAAATTAACTGATAGACAAACAAGTATAGAGTATTTACCGATATATATATAACCATAATATTAGACAATGTGGTATGTCTAATGAAATGACATTATCAATATTTTATAATGTACATCAAAACTATGGATAAAACCTTAGAGTTTGATTGTATATAGTATGATTACACTTGTTATATTTTTTGAAATAATATATTTAAAATTGGGGCGCCTGGGTGGCTCAGTCGGTTGAGCGGCCGACTTCAGCTCAGGTCATGATCTCGCGGTCCGTTAGATTGATCCCCGCGTTGGGCTCTGTGCTGACAGCTCAGAGCCTGGAGCCTGTTTCAGATTCTATGTCTCCCTCTCTCTGACCCTCCCCCATTCATGCTCTGTCTCTCTCTGTCTCAAAAATAAGTAAACATTAAAAAAGAAATAATATATTTAAAATTGACAAAATTAAATAATCTTCAACAAGCAAGCAATCTGTTATATGTAAGTCCCTATCATCTATGCTATTCAGATCTACCTATTCCATAAATGCCTATACCTGTTAGTATCCAAATATATTTCAGAATTAAAAGACTCATTCCCTTAGCTATCAGATCTTTCTAGGAATTGCCCTTGACAGAAAAAAATCACCTTTCTCAAGGTCATGCCCACTCCCAGGGGGCAATCTGCATTCAGTGACTGGTCAAGTTGGAAGTTTAATGTCTCAGTCCCCTCCTTTCAACTCAAGTCAATTCTGAAGAATCATTCCAGCTTTAGAGCAACCAGAGGGGTCTACTGAGGCCTTTGTTTGTGACTACAGTGAAACCCAGTTCTGCTGAATCTCCTGTGCAATCCCTCCCTTCCCCCACAGTTATTAATCCCTAAAGTTCTTCCTAATAAACTTTCTGCATGCTAATCTCTGTATGGGTATTGTTTTTGTGAGCAGTCTTCCATATAGCACGTATTAAATTTTCAAATCATTCTTATGATTGAATTTCCATAACAGTATATTTGACTTTTTTTTAAATTTTTTAACGTTTATTTATTTATTTATTTAAAAAATTTTTTTAACATTTATTTATTTTTGAGACAGAGAGAGACACAGCATGAACGGGGGAGGGCCAGAGAGAGAGGGAGACACAGAATCGGAAGCAGGCTCCAGGCTCTGAGCCATCAGCCCAGAGCCCGACACGGGGCTCGAACTCACGGACCGTGAGATCGTGACCCCGGCTGAAGTCGGACGCTTAACTGACTGAGCCACCCAGGCGCCCCAGTATATTTGACTTTTAATATCACACTTGCACTTATTTAAGCACACATTCCATTACTCATGCACTCATTCACTAATTCGTCTAATTTATTAATTCTTTAATTCATCTCTTCTTTTGTGGAATTGTTAAAAGTATTTAGAAAAGCAAGTAGTACTACTTGGTTGGTAAAAGTCAGAATTGCCCTATTTCATTCATTCTGAGATGAATTTTTTTTTCTTTTGCATTGTACCATCTCTGTGACATCTTGATAGAGTGGACAGTTAGCCAGATATGAGGAAGGAACAAATGCTTTCTGACTATTAAAAAGGGCATTCTGCCCAAGTTCCAAACAGCCTGAAAAGACCCTGGGGGGATATGCATGTGTTCTTCCCTATGATTGCTGTCCTACAGTAATCTATAGCTTTATTATAATATATTTACACTGAGGGTTTTTTTTGACAGATTTTATTATTTATTTTGGAGAGACAGAGTGCAAGTGGGGAAGGGGCAGAGAGACAGAGAAGGAGACACAGAATCCAAAGCGGGCTCCAGGCTTTGAGCTGTCAGCACAGAGTCCAACAGGGGGCTCGAATTCATAGACCTGAGCTGAAGTCCAACCAACTGAGCCACCCAGGTGCCCCTACATTGAGGTTCTGATCCCACCCTGTGCAGAGGAGGGATGCCATGACAGTTCCAACAAGGACCATATAGGGCCAAAAACTTCCCTTCCCGAACTACGGGAGGAATCCCCAAGATGATTGGAAGGAACTTCAATTAGCGACCACCCTAGGTATGACTCATAACCCATGCAAGTATAAAAAACAAGACAAACCTACCCCCTGGTATAGTTGCTGCCTTTGGGTCTGTTCACTCTCCCATCTTGAGAGTATGCTTTCTTTTAAATTGCTATTAAACTCTTTCTTACTTGAAAGTTTGGCTCTGAATTCTTTCTTAACTGAACTCAAGAACCAAGGTTGGTGCTGAGGCAGGGGAGGGACCTATTATGAATACCTTACCTGTTGTCCAGACAAATCCATATATATGGTACTTGCCATTGCCTATGAAAATACAAACTGGTTACTATTGTTAATGGCTGACAGAACAATTAGAACCTCTTATTAATTTAGTTGATGTATCATTTAGAGACTATTGGAAGTTATGTGAATCCAAATTGTTGAATATATACCTTTGTTGATATTTTTGGATTAGATTAAGATGCAACCTGTATCAAAACTTGCAGAATGGTTTCTAACTTCTAAAATAATGATTGATTTATACAGAGGATATTAATGAATATTAAAAATGTTATGTAATAGATTGCTGAGGGAATGGGATATTGAAAATGTCTTGGAGTATTTCTCAATAGATACTTATTAATTTTTAAGGGAAATGTTACCTTTATAATGAGATTATAGTAGCCATCAGATTAATCAAGTAATTAAGTTTAGCAATACCAATAGTGGAACAAACTGATATCATTTGGCTCCTGATGTGATATAATTAGACATATATAACATCACTTATGTAACATTTTATCAAAAATGTTTAACGTGAACATAATCATGAGGAAACTATTAGGAAAATCTATAATGTGAGACATTCAACAAGATAGCCTGGACTTTCCAACAAAGTTAATTCCACAATACAAACCACATTCAGATGCACACACGCACACACACACACACACACACACACACACACATATAATATGGGAAACTATACCATAATAGAATAAACTTACAGATGTAATAACCAACTTGATTGAACCTTGGATCAGGGGAAAAACAGCTACAAAAGACGATTTTGGGACAGTTATGGAAGCTTAAATATGGATTGACTGTATTACTGATTTAATGTAAATTTTCTTTAATAGGATGCTGATATTATGGCTATGTTGGATAATGTTCTTTTCATAGGAGATGCACACTAAAATATTTAAGAGTGACATGTCATGATGTCAAAGCTTATTTTCAGATGGCTTGTCAAAGTCCAAATAGGGAAAGATAAGGCAACTGTGTAATATGTATAATATATCAGGGTTTACAAGTATTCATCATACATTTTTTCAACTTTCCTACAGGTTTGATAATTTTCAAAATAAAAAGCTTAGACAAATAATACTATATATGTAGAATTTACACATATATGCACACATACAAACTTACAGAATAGGTGTCAGTGGCTCGGAAAAAATTTCTGGAGACAAGAATGGAGCACTCCCAAGAAATACTGCATCATCAATGCTCTTCATTGTATGGAGGTTGATACTGTGTGCAAAGTTATAGACTTTAGCACCTCCTAATCAGAGTAGGAAGTAAATAATTCTTACTAATTTATTTTGTTTATATTCTCATTTTTATGTATGCTTAAGTGTTATATGATAATCGTGATGTCTAAATAATTCTAGAAGAGTTTTTACTAAAATAAAAGTAAAAAACTAAAATGAAATAAATTATAAAGGGATGAGAGATGATTTTCAATAATTTAATTGTCAGGGTTCATCTTCCATAATATAACACTGTGTCTTATATTTTGTTGATGACATTTGACAGCACAGAGCCCAGCACAGGGCTTGAATTCATGACCCTGAGATCAAGACCTAAGCTGAGATCAAGAGTCAGATGCTTAACCGAATGAGCCATCCAGGCACTCTATGATTCCCTGAATGAGGAAAAACAATTACCGAAAGCAAAACAACAAAAAAGAAAATCAAAATAACAGCATAGCCTTCCATTTATTATATTTAACATTTCACTATGAACATTGTAAAACGTGCACATTTGTGGAAAGAATAGAACAATTAAACCCCAAATACATCATCCAGACTCAACAATCACTACTATTTGCTCAATGTCCACCATCTCTTTTGAAATGACCCAAGAAAACGATTTATTTATAGACAGGGTCCAAAGACTTCTCAAAGTTTCTCTTGGATCTATGCCTTTTAAGTCTGTTGCCTTAGGGGACATTTGAATGGATATACATTCACAGTATGTATAAAAATACATATGTCTATGTGTATATACACCTATATAGATATATAGATGAATACATATACACATCTATATGTAAATATATAGGTATAAACACATAATTGCCACTACATATATATGTATGTTTGCATTTATGTTCTGTGAATTCTATTTTATTGTGAGAAGCTGAAGGATGGAGGTGATTTGCTCCAGGGAATTAAGGTTACTTAAACTAGATTTCAAATTATGACCATTGAAAACTTTCATCCTTGAACTTCCTGAAATAAAGGGCAGTGAAGATAACTCAGAGATATCTTACAGCAAATAAGAAAATGATTAAAATAAACATAAATTAAAAATGGAAGCTTTTGTCAAGAACTAGTTTGGAAATATGAAATAAGCATAGGTTATTTATTATTCCTTGCTTGAAAACTTAAAACCCTGCTGAATTAAGTCACCATACATCTGAGAACATTTTACTCTGAGCTGATTTACCAGGTTTCACCTATCACCCACATTCCTGATACTTATACTTTCTTCTTACTCCAATTACAAATATTCTATAAATTAAACTCTGGTTATCTAGATTTTTAAATCCTTGCCCCATTAAAAAATACATATATAAATGGCCAAGAATGAATATATATACACACACACACACACACACACACCCCACACATTCACCTTTGCTTTGCATTCCATGCTCTATTTGGTGGATATGCACTCTTCTGTGTCTAAGGAATTATTGATTTTGATGTAGCTGGATCTCTCCAATATGAGTCAGTTTGAAAATGCTATTTTTATTCAGATTAAAGAATTTGGAATTCAACAAGTCAATAGCATATGGAGGATGTCAGGCTGATTCACTCCCTAAGTAGTCTTTTCAGATACCCTGGGGTATGGATAAACTACATATGGATTATTCAGTTCTGACTGTACAGCATTCTATTTTAATTCCATTTTACGTTAATAGCTATGCAGAATGTCTAAGGGCAGCAAATCAATTGAACTACAAGGGATGTATTGAATCATTGATTCAAACACAGCATAGTCCTAGCAAAATATAAAATATTGATTAAAACAAACTAAAGCAGTTCTTTTCTACTTTCTTCATTTAAAGCTATTTAACATTTTGATTTCACTAGTTAGATGTAGTTATGCAAAAATTATGAGATATATATGAGACTATGTCAAGACTCTTTCAATGCTCATCATTGAGAACCTTTGAGACTTTTATTAATATTCCAAAATGACATTTTCTAAATATTTAACTTTTACTGATTAGTTGCTGCAGACATAATTTACCTATTGATATTTATTTGGCTCTGAGTCTTGGCATAGAGTGGAGTTCTTTTAAAATTATGCTAAAAAACAAGTTTTTAAAGACTCATGTAGAATTATTTATAAATGACAATTTTCTTGATAGTTTCACAATGTGATGAAAGAGACTGATTATTAACAATCTTACATAATAATGGACATGCACATCTATAAAATGCAGTTTTAAAATTAAATTTAAATCTTGAAAATAAACAGACACTATCAAAATAATTTCAAGTGTTCTAGAGAAGGTGAACAAAGGTTAAGTCCCCCCAAAACATTTCAGAAATGATGGTTTCCTCTTGGTCCAATTAGAGAACCTGAATGTCATTATGTTGTTGTGGTTCTCAGGAGCCTAATTGCACATAAAAATCTCCCTTCAAATCATAACACATGTGCTATTTCTAAGTCTTTTTCCATCCTAAACAAAAGACGAATTATTAAAATGTGGTGAGATTTCATGTAGAATTGGCAGTAAGTTTAGAGGGCAATAACTTAACACTTGCACCGTGAAATTAAAATTTAACTCCACTCAATGTATTTCCACCGACCAGCAGCAGACAGTTGTATTTTTATTTTATTTTACTTTTATGAGAGCAGAGAGATTTAATTACTTCAGTTTAAACAGAATGGCCTACCACTGCCTGTTGACAAGGTCTCTGGTGCAGGCAAATTATGGCAGATAATGTTACTGTTCCAAGGAGCTTCCTTAGGGGTGCCTTGTCTCTCTGCTCTGAGCTGAGCTGAATAGAAGGCCCCAGAGGCAGTGGCTCAGGATCCCCTGCCAAAAAGGTACCTTTTTGCTAAAAAGAAAGATGCTTTGAGGATCAGATTTGCTGCTCAACTCTGCTGCCCCTGTAATCTCATGCTTTTTACTTTTGTAAATTCTTGTTTTTGAAGACAAAAATTTGTCCCCTTTCTTTTAGGTACAGTATAACAAGAGAAAAGAATAATTTCCTTTTAAATAAGAAATGTGGGCAGTAAAATATACATTTTTTGTTATAAGAAACAAATCATAGCTTACCTTTATTTAGGGTAGGAATGGTCAAACTCTCTCTCCTCAAACAAACAAACAGATTTATAACAGTGTATTTTAAATAAACGTTCTCTCCCAGTGTCTAATCCTGGAGCAGTGAATATAATTTCCAGCTAAACAACGAGTTCAGATTTTGTTCCTGTCAAATTGATGTAAAATTCAGATTACTATGTCTGAGCAGAAAAATATGGAAAGAATTATACTGACTGTAAGCATTTGCTATACAACCACGCATTTTTTTAAAAAAAGCTTAAAAACGTATAGAATGTGTATCATTGTATATTTATATTTTAAAAGCACAATGTTGTTATAGAAAAATACAGATGAGGGACGTTGTTTCTCTCTATCTGTAGCAATGACATCTCACTCTTCTTAATTAGTCAGCTATTTTTAAAAGGTAGCCTTAGGCCTAGCTTCAAGCATGAGTGGCCTGTGCAGTTAACAGGGCTAGGCAATTTAGCAGGCCCTCATACTTGGTTTAATGCCCTGCTGTCCCTGTCTTGAAATTCATAATTTTTTAACAAGGGGCCCTTCATTTTCACTTTGCACTGGGGCTTGCAAACACTGTGGCTGGGCCTGGATATCCCTAATTGTGAATAAGCTGCTGCTGTACTCCACAGGCTTAATTTTTTCCTTCTCCTTCTTCCAAGTATGTTGTATGGTTCTTGTCTGGGTTATGGGGTTTAGCCTATTTTTACCTTTCTGCACTGCTTCTTATGTTCCATTTTCATGGTGTTTAGATTATAGCAGACACGAACTTCCTGTGTCTCAGCACCAGCCATGAATCAGGCTGGGAGCTGGGACTGCAAGGCTGTCAGGGGAGCTGCCTGGTTCCAGCTTTAAAATAACAAGTGCTTGACAGCTTAGTTTACATAACTGGAAAATTGTGGCTATATTCTAAAACGCAGTTACCTGTGACATAATAACTAGGGACTTAATTTATTTAGACTTTTTCCTCACAATATAATTTCCAATAAATAAATCTCCCAGGGGCAGGAAGACATGGCAGTTCACAATGCTCACATTTTCCTCCCTGAGTTTAGACCTGCTTTCCTTTCTCGGTAGTTAACAAAATGAACACTACACCTCATAATTTTACTTTTACCCTGCTAGCAACAGCTGATGTGCAAGGCACATGAGAATGTATGGAGTGCTCATGGACTGTGTTAAAAAAAGTTTCATTTCATTTTTAATGTTTTTTTTCCCCCAATATTTTTTTTTGTGAGTAGTGTTTTTCTTTAAGGCACTATAATAGTGTGCAGAAATTAGGTTTCATTTGTATATACATTGTTTGGTTATTTTTAAAAATAAAGGTTTCAGTTAAAATGTTTAAATGATAAGTGAGGAAGGTGAAAGTAAGTACTGGAAAACATCCCCTTCCCTCCAGGGGAAAGAACAGTCATTGTCTTGTTATTATTTAATATTTATACAAGGGCAGAGACATCTAGGGCCAAGCACAATGGATGAAATTGTGCCAAAGATGAACACAATCCCTGCCTTGAGGTGCTTTCTGCCCAGGGTTGGGTCAAGAGTGCATTCAAGGGAAGGAAGCAAGCTGAAGCATCTAGAATTCCACTGTGTGGTGAGTGCCAAGCCAGCTGTGGGATTTGAACAATGGCTTTGGTTGGGAAATGGAGAATTTCTTCTGAAATGTAGAAAAGCACATGGTAAGACTTGAAGGTTAACAGTTGTCATGAGTGCCTATGAACAAGTGGACATGGATTAATTTATTGTTAATGTTTGATAAGTGTCGATTATTAAAGTAGGAAGTTCTTAGAACATTAAAAGAAAATTCTGTGAATAGCCATTAAGATCTTGAGCAGAGGAGCACCTGGGTGGCTTAGTCCTTTAAGTGACTAACTCTGGGTTCCTTCTTAGGTCATGATGTCATGGTTTGTGAGTTCAACCCCCACATCAGGCTCCATGATGATAGTGCAGATCCTGCTTGGGATTCTCTCTCTGACTCTCCCCCGCTCACTCTCTCTGTCTCTTTCAAAAATAAGTAAATAAACTTAGAAAAAAAATATCTTTGGCAGAAACCTAACCATGGCTGACTTCAGCCAATCAGACTGCAGTTTCCAGTCTAAGTGGTCAGTCAGAAAATTCATCAGTGAATTCTCTCAGAGCCAGAAATTCTCTGTGAAAGGGAACTCTGAAGAGTTCAGTCTTCGTCTCAAATTATAGCCTTGAAGATTCTATGTAAAGTTAAATGAATTGTGTTAGACTGAATAGCATTTGTCCCTCATTATCTCCATATTTATAACTTCTTAACTTACGTAGTGAATGAAAGTTTTGGTGGTGAGAAAAGGAATAAAGGCATAGAGGGATAGTTTAAATGTTTTGTGTAGCTCCTTCCATGTGTATTTTGTTTTCATTGGAGATACTCATAATCAATCAGTGTAACATGCTTTATAATACAAAACGATATAGTAAGTTAATGGTAAAAAGAGAAAGACAAAATAATTGGATGGATGATTGTGTGTGAAAGAAAATTAAAACATAATATAGGAAGAACAATAAATTCCATTCTTCAGTCCAAGGATTGGATACTTGGCAGCTCTCAGTAGATTCTTAAAAAATCATCTTAGGAATCCCTTCTCTACTGTTTCAAATCCACTAATCCTATTTTGGGTATTCTACCCTGCAAGGAGTAACAGACACCCTTTTCTTATGACTTCAGTAAGTTTGCATCTTTTCAAGGTTCTCCTCCATCATTTTTCCTCCACTTGATTTTCTCTCTTGCATAGTGCATAGTACCAGTATATGTAGTTTCTGGGTACATAGGAGATGGTAAAAAAAAATAGAGAGTCCAGAAATAAATTGTCACATATATGGTCAAATAATTTTCAATGAGGGTGCCAAGACCATTTAATGAGGAAAGGCCAGTCTTTTCAGTAAATGGTACTGGGAAAATGAAAGATGCATTCAAGAGAATGAAGTTGGACTTTTACCTTACATTATATAGGCATTAATTCAAAATGAATAAAAAATTTTAACTATAAGAAAAAAAAATATAAAACTCTTAGAAGAAATCATAGGAGAAAATCTTTATGACACTGGATTTGACCGTGATTTCTTATATATGACACCAAAAACATAGGAAATAAAAGAAAAAATAGTTAAGTTGGACTTCAAAATTAAAAATTTTGTGCATCAGAGGCCACTGTCAATAAGTTGAAAAGACATCCACAACATGAGAAAAATATTTGCAAATCACATGTCTGATATGGTATAAATATCTTAGAATTTAGAAAGTACTCCTCCAGCTTAAGAACAAGAAAAAAATAAAAGCAAATAACCCAACTAAAAAACGAGCAAAAGTTCTTGATAAAGAGAGTTTTCCAAAGATGATATACAAATGGTCAATAAGTACATGAAAATTTACTCAACACTTATAGCCATAAGGAAAATGCAAATCAAAACCAGAAAGAGACCACTTCATATCCATAAAAGTGATTTTTATAAAATAAAATAAAATAAAATAAAATAAAATAAAATAAAATGGGGTGCCTGGGTGGCTCAGTCAATCATCAGACTTTGTTTGGCTTAGGTCATGATCTAATGGTTCGTGAGTTTAGGTCCCGTATGGGGTTCTGTGCTGACAGCTTGAAACCTGGAGCCTGTTTTGGATTCTGTGTGTCCGTCTCTCTCTGCCCCTCCCCTGTTCACACTTTGTCTCTCTCTCTCAAAAATAAAATAAAATAAAATAAAATATTAAAAATTAAAAAAAAAAGAATGGTATAAGTGTTAGCAAGGATGGAGATTAGAATATTTGTGTATAGCTGTAGGAATGTAAAAAGGTATAGCCACTGTTGGAAACAGTATAACATTTCCTCAAAAAGTTAAACGTAGAATTACCATAACACTAGCAATTCCACTCCTAAGTATATACTCAAAATAATTAAAAGCAGGAACTCTAAAATAATTTTGTATACTGATATTCATAGCAACTTTATTTACAATAGTCAAAAAGTAGAAACAATGCAAATGTCCATCCACAGATGAATGAGTAAACAAAATGTGGCATATTCATACAATAGAATATTATTCAGCCATAGAGAAGAATGAATTTTGATACATGATACAACATGAATGAAACTTGAAGACACATGGTAAGTGAAATAAGCCAGATACAAAAGGACAAATACTGTATGATCTGACCTACTTGAAATACCTAGCATAGGCAGATTCATAGAAACAAACCAACGTAGTGGTTTCCAGGGGCTAGAGGAATAGAAAATTATTGTTTAATAAGTAAAGAGTTTCAGTTTAGGATGATAGAAAACTTCTGGAGAATAGTGGTGATGATCACACAACATTGTGAATGTACTTAATATCACCAGACTGCATACTTATGTTAATAAAAATTGTATGTAAAAATGGTTAAAATGGTATTAAAAAGGCAAAAAAAAAAGAATACTCAGGAAATTTTCATGGATATACATTTCTTTCTTTTGCTCTGGCAGGTAATGTTTATCTATCCACTTTTTATTGTTGTGAAGAGGAAATTGGAGCTGCATGTTTACCATGAGACTGTGCTATGTGCTGTAACCATATTGACTTTACTGAGTAACTTGCCAGTCAATAACCTACATTAAAAATAAAGTGAGTTCAGTTAAATAATTAATTTGTACATTTAGACATAGTGTGCTGATCCTGACTGCAGTTTTAGGACCAATTAAATCTAAATACTCCTAAAACTTAACAATATGCTACCAGTATCTCCTTATCAACATTGGTGAAACAATAAAATTCTAGGCAATATGTCATGTAAACATGAAGATACTGAAGATATATATATATATGAAGCTATCTGATTTTACACATATACATGTCATATCTTCCCATATGGACTGTAACATTCCTGAGAGGGCATATGGAAAGGTTTTGGATCCCTTACAAAGCTCAGCACAAAGCTTTGAATTATTAAATATTCCATTAATCTTCCCACCTTTTACCAAATAATTTTTCTGTTTGAGGTATTGGGTGAGGGCTAGAGTAACAAAAATGGAAAAACAGAAAACCAAAATCTGTTGTTTTGTGGGCATAGACAATTACAGTCTTACTGGTGGGGGATGAGCAACATGTGCTACAGGGGAGCCCAGTTCAATCCAGAATATTTCAATAATAGTTTTCTTGGGGGGGGGGTATAATATCCACACAAGGACAGTTAGAGTAGCCAGACAAGTGAACAAAATAAAATGGAGTCACAGAAAAGTTATGGTTACTCAGACCCATGGGAGAAGACAGCTTAAAAGCTGGAGCTAAAAACCTTGCCTCCAGATTTCTGTTTTCTACTATTAGGATTCATCAAAAGTAAGTTTTGAAATAATACACTTTTTATAGAGACAAAGTAGAATGATGGGTCTTAAAGACTCATTCATGTTGACAGTCCTTTCTCTGCTTTCTCCAGTCCATAAAGTATCCACTGATCCTATTCTGGGTATTCTACCTACTTTATTAGGTTTCATCTAGTGATGAAACATAACTACTAAACACATATTACATATAAAAGGTGTTATAAAACTTACCATCAAATTAATTAAACTTGACAACAGAGTATGCCCTTTACCTTTCCTATGCCCTATTTAATTCCTACTTTATATGTATCTTTTATGTTCTACAGTTCTAGCTGGTTGCATGTGACAGTGTGCAAATAAGGGATGTAAAGGCAAACAATTAAGGATGAACTGACGAGTCAGAAGGTTGGCGAGTTGTATGTGATTTGTAATTATGACATTTTCCCCCCATGGCTTTAATGACTTAGGCTATGTTTCTTCTTTACTAATTATTTTATCACTAAATATTTACAAAATGACTCCAGAGAGGAAAAGGACAGTTCTAACTGTAAATAAATCAGTGTTTGCCTGGACATCAGTGAAGTCCTCATTTAACAACACACAATTACATTCACACTTTGTTTCAAATGTTAGATATTATGGCATAAATTTCTTATATAAGTAACTTAAGACTATTTAAAGTATGAATGAGTTCTGATGAAAGTTTTAGATTGTGATGTATTTATAAGTGCAAGATTCCAAGGTGAATGTGGAATTTAGATGTCATTAGTCTGAAAAAGCTAGGTTTGAAAAGAAATCGGAAAGTGATTTCCTATATGAATAAAATAAGAACACCAAATATGGTTTTTGAGCTTCTGGCATAAAGCATTATGGATCTTTTTTAAAAATTCACTTATTTAATTACTATTAACTGAGTAGTATGCTATTGCCGAGGTCACAAATTAGAATAAGATATACTCTGGATTCTTACAGTATAGTTTGGGAAGAGACACTGATACAAATATGCATATCACAGTATGGTATTAGTGAAATGAACAAAGTACTTAAGAGAAGACAAAGCTAATTTGGCAGGTAACCCAAAGATTTCTCCAAGGATGTGACATTTGGGCTGGGCCTGAAAATATTTCCAAGGGAGGAAGAGAGGGAAGCATTATTACGGTTAGAGGGGAGGAGGATCTTAGAGTTACCATTAAGAAACCATAGTAGTTTATGCCTAGATGATGATGATGATGATGATGATGATGGTAACTATGATTGTTAATATTAGTACTGGCTATTTCCTGCATATCAGCACAACTCCAAGCACTTATATCTTTTTTAATCCTCACAATACTTCTGTGAAGTAGATTCTTGTATCAATTTTGTATTGTGTTCTACACCAAGACTTGGTGGCTTAAAACAATAAATATTTGTTTAGCTCATGATTCTCTGTGGGTTGGCTATTTAAGCTAGAGCCCATTGGGTGATTATTCTGGTCTTGCTGGGCTCCCTTGTGAATCTGTGGTCAGCTGTTGGGTTATCAGGAGGCAGGTTGGTCTAGAATGGGCTGAGCTGTATTGTTTTTATAGCCCCATATAGTATCTTGCTTTCAGCATTCTGGCCTAAGCTTCTTCATGTAGCAGCTGGGAAGGTTTCTAAGAGAAGGAGTAGACAGAAGATTCCTGGAGTCTATGTCCAGAACAAGCACATTATCATTTCTGCTCCTTTTCTGTTGCCCAAGAAAGTCACAAGCCACAAGACCAGCGCTAATTCAAGGGGAGGAACATAGACTCTGCCTCTTGATGGGAAGAGTTATAAAGTCACTTTACAATGGGACATAGCTTTAGAAGTAAAATGAGGACTGTTCTTACAAAGAATCTTCCATAGTACTATTACTGTTTCCAATTTACAGATGAGGAAACGGAGGTTAGCCTGAGAAACTATTAAGAAGGTGAGCCATGATTTATGCTTTGAGCTGCCTAATGCCACAAACTGGACTCTGCTATGAACTGAATTTAAAAAATAATATGGGGTGATGGACTGACAAAGGGATGAACAAATGGATTGAAATGTGATAAATCAAATACTGTATAATGTTAACTACAGAATCTAGGTGTTTAGTATCCCATCTAAAATTCTTTCCACTTATTTACATTTGTCATAGTAATGGTTTTGAAATAGGTTTTGAAAATAGGATATGAAATTAGGCTCTGGGTTTAAACTTAGGTTCTGTTACTTGTTATCTTGAGAAATATCCAGAAAATTAAGAAAGCCTCAGTTCCTCCATCTGTCAGCTGGGGGAGATGTTGACATAAGTGTCCAATAAATATGAAGGTGCAAAGAACTAAGCACCTCACATGTAAGCACTCCAATATATAATGTCTTCAATAAATAATAACTATCATGTAATAGCACAAAACATGCTTCAAATCCTTTCAGTTGTAAAAGTTTTCTCCCAAAATATCTATAATAAATCTTACCTGATTCATTCCTTTTAAAAAACCTGACCCTATTGAACAAATAATCATGTATATTTTTACTGAACACTTAGTTCTTTGTTGATAGATTTCAGAAAGAGGTTTGTTACTTGATACATTATTTTTATAGAAAAATTTAGCAAGATATAGAAAATTTTAGAATATTAAGAATTTAAAATCAATGTATTTTTGAAGCATCCTAATATCAATGCAGATCAGAATTTCATTTTAAGTCATTTAATGACTTAAATGAAAAAAAAAACAATTCAAATCTAGATACTTAAAAAGTCTTTTATTCAGTCATTAAAAGGAATGGAATATTGATACACACCATAACAAGGATAAACCTTGAAAACATTAAGCTAAGTACAAGAAGCAAGTCATAAAAACAACGCATATTACCTGATTCTGTTTATGTGAAATTTCCAGAATAGGCAAATCTATAAAGACAGAATATAGATTCGTGGCTGCTTAGAACTGAGGATGGAAATAGGGGGAGGGAGATAAGGAGGCTATAGCTAACATATGGAGTTTCTTTTTAAGGTAATGAAAATATTATAAATTTGGCTGTGATGATGATTGTACATATACACATATAACAAAAACTATTAAATTGTACAGTTTTAAATTGTTGAACTGTGTGATATGTGCCATATCTCAATAAAACTGTTACCAAAACACTTGACCAAGAGTACACAGTAGTGAACACTACAACATGTAAATGCTCACACTTTTTTTAGTTCACATATTTTGTCTCAAAAATATATTCTTACTAATACAATATTTCTTTGTAAGATTCACATTTAAATTAAATTAAAATTGACAATTTCCAATCATAATTTTAAATATACAAATATAATACAATTTTTATGTATAAACTTATCAATTGTGTAGGTTTGCAATGTATTTTTTGATTTAAAGTAAAATAAACCTAAAATTTAGTTTCTTTGCTTTTCCACATCAACAAAAATATTTAACAAAGATAACAAAATTCTGAGAAGGCAGAAAAACTGGAGAAAAGATAAAACAAAACATGGTTGAATTATTAACTTATTCCTGAATAAACTAGAAACCTAGGAGAGAAGGAGAGAATGGAGATTTCTGCAAAATTCATCAGCATTAAGCAAGTCTACAAATATCACAGGATCAGTACCCCAGACGGTCAGCTTGGCTTCCAATCTTTCCCCTGGTAAAACTTTTCCAAGGTTTGCTGAGTGATGTCAATGCAAAGTTTTCCCAAACTTCCTGGAAATTTTACAAGCAATTCACTGGAGATACAAAAAATATCTGGGGCCTTAGCCAAGAGCATTCCTCTATGAATACAGGCTCTCATTTTGCTTTTTATTTTTCTTAATTGGGGTTATGCAATGTTAAAGATTTACAGTTAAGGAGAGAAGCAAAATATAAAACTTAAAGAAGAAGTAACAAATATGAAAATGATAATCCTTTTTAACCCTATTATGGACATGATTGTTTTTTCATTCTTATGTAAAAATAGGCTGGATTTTTCTACACAAGCATCCTTTTAATTAACTCTGCTATATGATAAATTCCCAGTTTAAATCTTCTTGCATCCTATTGAATGTTTTAATCTAATGGCTTTGTTAGTAAAGTGTAATTTATGTCATTTGAGGAAAAAGGCACATTTCCTCAACTGGTAAAAAAAAAAAAAAAGGCAAAAGAAAAAGAATCATGTCTTATTTTTCTCCAAAATTTTTTTTTAAACATTGGCATTTTATTCATTGGTTTTCCTTTTTGTGTCTCTAATTCCATTGTCTGGACATGTCTCAGTGTGAGTACTAAATATGAGATCGACTAGGCATTTGCTGCACCTCAGACAAAATCTTATTCTGGGTTATTAGACAGTGTCTGATGATGCCGACTTCTTCTCACGGGTTTAGCAAGCACAGTCTCCGGGAGAGGCTTTTTTTGGGGAAAGATCGCTCAGGAAAAATGCGTGTCCTTGACGAGTCGTTCCAGGTTGGGTGTCCCTGAAAGTATATGGGGGTGGTGTCCCTTTAAGCACAAGGAAAGGGCAGGTCCCGCTGTTATCCTTGACCCTCTGACAAAATAGTCAGGCGCTGTTTGTAAAAGAGCCAAGTAATTAAAAGTATCCCAGGGTTATGGTGAAATAGGGCAAGTAAAATACGCTCCTGGATACCAGCTCTCTTTCAGGACCAGCTCTTTTGTATTTTCTCTCTATTTTGTTTTCTTCTTTATTTCAATTTTTCATGGCACAGTTTCCCTCTCCTACATTGTTCTTCCCTGCCTGTCAGTTGGTAAAATGATAAGTACCATTATTACTGCTTATCTAGCTTGAGTTCTTTCTGGAACTGTTTGCTTTCAACCCCCAAGTCACCCCCAAACTCCTGAACTATATTTTTTACTCTTAGTTTCAGAACAAATTATTAATTATTATGTGTAATAGGGAAGGGTATGGAGTGATTCAGTTGCACAGGGAGAGGATGAGACAATTCTCATCATTTCATTTGTATTTTTCTTTATGTTGATGTCTCTAACAGAGAGATCCAGGACGTGCACTTTGGCTACCTTTAGATTGACCATATATCCCAATTATCATAGAACAGTTGGGTCTATGCTTATTGGGGGCTTAATTATTAATAGTATGTCATTTCACTCTCAAAAGTGTTCTGAATTAGCTAATAGATGATGTAGTCATTCTAGTTACTTTGTTTGTTGAATTGTTGGGTCACTACTCAATAAATAGAGAAATTAGTTCTAATTTTGTGTGTAGAAAGCTATTCTCCGGGTAATCACCTGTACTTTGTTATGAAACAGCTATTTGTACCATTAGAAATGGAAAACATTCGTTACTGTTCAGATATTCATTCCTTGTATCTCTAAATTGTATTAGGAAGCAGTAGATGCATGGATGATGTGTCAGGTAGGATGAGTATGAATTGGTTATGTCACTCAAAAGCTATATAACCTTGGACAGATATTTAACTCCTCTGAGCTGTATCTTCCTTTTCTGTAATATACACATAATAATTTTTGCTCTGGATTATCATGAGCATTAAATAATAGGTAGTTATATAATTATATTAATTTATATATCCACTCATCCATTTATCATCCGTCCATTAGTCCATTTGTCCATCCATCCGTGTGGATATTTTATCTTTATTAAGCACAATGCCTGGCACTACAACTCAAAGTGATTTAAACTAATAAGAATGCATTATGTTGTTACACAAAACTCTAAACTTAAATAATGAAGACTAATTCATTTCCTAAATTGAGTATATTCTAAGGCTGGTTCCTAAGGATTGCATTCTAGCTACAGCAGTTCCAGGCATCACATCCACAGCTAAACAACTTCCACAGGCAGAAGAAAGTGTTGCCTCTCTCTTGAGTCCCTATCTTCTGAGGAAACTGTGCCCAAAAGCACCTCACTACACCTCCTCTCTTTTTCTACAATGCGTGCCAGCGCACTTGTCTATTATTGGTAATGGAAATGTGATCCTCAAAGTGAGTTGGCCAAGATGGCTCTTCCCGCTTGGAGAAAAGTCAATGACTAATTAAATCAGGGATCTGTGTGCTAGCAGCAATCTGTGTGCATGTGCCCAGGGTGAATGTAATGTAGTCATCAGGATATCTGAATTCCAGCCAAGGATGTAACATCAGATATCTCCAAACTTGAAATTTTCTTTCCTATTCAGGCTTCCATTTATCTGTGCATAAAATGTGTTGACTTCCTAGTAGTAAAAGGTCCCTTCAACCATTAACATTGTTTGGTTTACTTAAAAACAATAGTCCTAAATTCACATGCACACCATTCCTCTCATAATCTCAGATTCACCCACAATTTTCAGATACTGGGTAAACTGAAAGGATAATAGTATAAGAGTTAGAAGACCTGGTTTCAAGCCCAAATTCACTGCTTAATAATGCTATGACTACAATTAATGAAAGAAAAAGCTCTTTGGAAGCTATAAAGAACTTTGTGTAAAGCACTATACAAATCCCAATGATGATTAGAGTGCATTTGACAAACGACTATGATTATTAAAAAACATTTTCTTTCTTAAAAATTCAGGGTCCCTTTGGAGCTTAGTTTGCATAACTAGTTGGGGATAGTAAAACAATTAGGACTGTAGCTTGAACTGTTTCCACATCTGCTTTTTGTTTCTTCTGGAGCAGGGTTTGTATATAAAAAGAAAAATGAGGCTTTTGCTAAATCCAGTATTCCCAACACATTCACTATTCACAAATTATTTTCATATACCATGCTTAAGTTTAGAACATGAGGATGTTTTCATGACTTACATAAAAGTATAAAATTAATAAGTAGTAATAATATAAACTGCTGTTGCCAAGTACCATGCTCTTTCCACCATTCCTTTGTCTTAGTCCCCACATTTAGTCACGGCCTTCATGAAGTGACAAAGAGCACATTTCCTTGGAAGACTTCCTGTGGCACGTGTGCAGATGTTGTTTCTGCATAATAAGAAGAAAGTGGAAGCAAGGAGTATGATGCTGTGCAGCACTATGGGTCTTCCCTAGTGTAACTCCTTTGAATGATCAAGCTGCATCTCAAAGAGCTCCTTTAATTACCATCCTTAGGAGATACAGAGGGTGGAATGAACGCTGAGGGACTAGTACACTGATTTAAGCTGCTTTATATCTCTGGACCTTGGTTTTCTTATGAAAAAAGTGTGTGTGTGGGGTGTGTGTGGGTGGGTATGGGTATGTGAAAGAGAGGGAGAGAAAGAGAGAGAGAGAGTGTTGGGTATTGACAGGGGTGGGATTGAGATATGAGAAATAAATGGGTCTCTGGCCTTTTCCAGGGCTAGCTTTCGAAAGAGCCACTCTGTGGGGGTGGAGATGAGAGAATTTCACTATGCAGAATTACAGCTTCAGAATGTGTGTGACCAGATGACAGGGTGAAAGGACAGGTGCTTAGAGAATTAGTAACTGCTATCAGAAGGTGCGACCACATAAGAGTGGCATGGGTGAGAGCTGTACTAACTGCGGGGAGATTTCACTGGTGACCACACACCCACGGATAGGTGCTGGTGGGTGCTACTGATAGGAGCTTCCTTCAAGGCTGTAACTGGGACTGTCACAGAGGACAAAAGATTAGGCTCATGCCAGGAAATGCTTATGACTTAGAGGTTTTCAATCCTTTACTATCTGTTGTCTTTCTAGAAAGACCCAGATTTCTTTTTACACTTCATCTTTCTTTCTTCTGATTTTTGAATGCCTGAAACCATTTTAATAAATGATCTTGTTTTACTTCTTTTTTACTATTCTTGTGGGGAAGGGTCTTGAAAAATAAACCTTGTTAAAAAATTAAACCACATATATTTATTCAAGAAGCTCCCTGAACAGGTCAACAAGTAGCAGTCAGTTCTCAGCTGTCACATTCTTCGTTATCATCCTAGTACTTTGTTTTTATCCTCTTTCCTGTCTTCTGGTCATTTTTCTGCTCATTAGATATTTGAGCTTAGGGTGGGCAAGAAATGAGATGGAATTTTAAACCTGTCAATTTGAAATCTGGTTAACAGCCATGCAGAGGTGCAATGGGCAGAGAGGAGGAAATGAATTCTATTATTTTGTAGCAAAAGTAGCTGCTGTAGAAAATTAGCCTTAACTTTTCTTTCCCTGATATTAGTTGCTGACTGTGACACAGTCTTCAATATCTCCTACGGGTGAGCCTTTTCGAAATTAGGTTTAAAGAATTATTGGTACAATAGTTCCAAGAGGGCTTTCCTATCTATCAAACCTCTTAATTTATAGATGAGAAAATTACTATCTAAAGATATAAAGAGACTTACTCTTAGTGAATAGAATAGTCACCATTTATTAAATGTTAGAGAGGTTTGAGGACAAGGTCCAAAACCCTAATTTGACAGCTTTTCCATCATGCTACCTTGATTTGCCAAATGTCATAGTGCTTATGACAAACAAAGATCCAACTGGAGCACATTTATTAAAGAACATTGAAAGTAAATCTGTTGTGAAGACTTTTGTAAGTTTATAATACCCCTTAGCATAACACAGGTATCTTTAATCTCTGTATTTCCAGAGCCAACCATAGTTTATGATATGAAGTAGATTTTGATTAACTGCTTGGTTAATTAAATGAATATTTTATGTCTTCTTGAATTAAAGATTTTTTTAACTATGTATCAAGATTTCATAATTAAATGCACTTAGAAGTAGAAATATTTATATTTTTAATATTCAAAAAATCAAGCTGTTGGTTTGAGTTTCCTTTTTGATTATGCAATTTTGTTGTTATGAATGAAGCTGTGTGTCCTTGGTCCTTTCTGGTTTATTTGTGGTGGCACCAACACTGCTAATGCTGTGCTTTCTCTGCACAAAGCAGATTCACAACAAATATTATTAATTTTTAAAGTATTTTTTGCTTTCTTTCACTTTTATACCCAATACTGAAAAGATAATTATTGAATATATGGCTGCCCATGACCCTACAATAAGCTTTTCTTTGGGTTATGTCACTGCTGTGATTTTAGTATTTAAATGGCATAACTCAGTGAAATAGTAATCTTAATTTTTGACATCATTTTGTATGCTACCATAAGAGCATCATAATAAGCTAGAAATTGCACAGACTTTGAACTCAAAACACACTTGGCTTCAGTTTTCTGTTCTGTCACATAATAGCTATGTGGCTGGAAAAGCCTCAGGTGAAAATGGGGGCTAGAATCATCCTTGCCTCAAGACTAGAATATAGTGTTAATAAAATAAACACATTAAGTATTAGAAACATACCATGAGGCACACTTCCTAGCACATGGCAAATGCCTAATAAATTTCTGATGCTCAATAAATGCTATTTCTCTCAATTTGGTTTCAGCCGAACCAGCCAGATAAAGTGCCATCTTCTTATTTCCTTCTTTTGTTCCTTCTGCTACTATCCAGGCACATGAGTGATCTCTCTTCTGTCAGAAATACTAGGAGGGAATACAAATGGGAAACACATTCTTCATTTAGCTCTCAGCCTATTTGAGCTGGGCTGGGTGAAAATGCAGCCTGGCTTCTGGGATTTTTGCTCTTTTGTCATACCCTTGAGGAAAGAGATGAGTTTTACATCTGTTGCTGGATGTGGTAATATTCGGCTGAAGAGGTACATCTCCGCTGGAAGACATTTAGACCTTCTGGCTCTCAATCAAAACAGCTCTTCCTCTCGATGCTCAGTTTCGCCCCGGAGACTCCCAGTTGAGATGGTTATTGCAGATGTGAGAGTAAAAGCAGCTGATAGAAGCAGGATGCAGAAACTCAAGACCTCACATCCCCAAATACACTCTAATTGTGTGATTTAAAAGAAAAAAAGAAAGGAAAAAAAGAATGGCTGAGCTTAATAGATGTAACATGTAATTCCTCACTGCCTGGCAGAGGCTCTCCTACCAGTTGGGCAGCACCAGGCACAGAAAAGCCAAGAAACTGGCTTATGCTTCAAGCAAAAACAAGCAACAACAAACCCCTGGTAGCTCCCCCAAAGCCTGTGTGGATTTTTAATGGGGATCTCTTGGGATTTTAGTCAAATGCAGTCAGAGTGGTTGAACGTCTAATCTGCCTTTCAGAAAGAGTATCCTGAACATAATGGAAAGAAGAAAAGTGAAAATAAAGCCACCTGAATCTAAATAAAAAGGCTTGCATAGCAGGGGTTTTCAGTGGGTTTCCAGATTTGAAGTATGAGCCAGAGGACCGAGCTGAGCACTGCCTGGGGCAGTGCAGAGGTAATTTGAAGAGGCAGCCTTGGCTGTTGTTGACATTACCTTCTGTTGTATAAATCCCAGCCCCCACTGAAAGGGTCCAGCTACACAGAGAGAAATAACGATGAGAATTGTTCATGAAAAGCCTGGGCAGTTGGGTGTTTGGCCTTCTGTGGAACTACTCCACTGAAATTGACAGCTCCAGCATTTCCAGTGTGTTGTGGTTGGATTAGACATTTTTCTCCAAGCCAAGATTGCTTCTAACAGCTGGCGTAAGAACCCCTCCCCACCTCCCCACCTCTGTTCCATTTCTTTCTTGAGACCATCTGAAAGAGGAGTTTAAAATTGCTAAATGTCTTTTGGGTAAAGAGCTTTTACTTTTCCAGACTGAACTGCCAAAGACCTTAAGGGAATTAAAGAAAGAAAGAAAAAGTGAGCTGCTATGTCTGGTAAATGACATATCTCTAATTTGGTGGCTGTATGGTTATTAAGGTAGAGTTGTTGGATACTCTGAAGTGTTATGTATTTACCTTGGCACACATACTTAGAATGCTGAACAGTAGAGTGGAAATATGGTGACAGGATAAGGGTAATGAGGGGAAGCAAATCCATTGTGAGATAGCTGGGTTCTGAAAATCTTATAGAATTTGTTTCCCCAGAAGAGAGAAACAGGAATATTACTTCACTGCAAAACAGTTATTAAAACATAATTGGTTGCTTCACAGATGACAACAGCTCACAGTTAACCATGTCTAATTTCACTTTCAGTGAATATTAAAGTAAAAATCAATACCCTGATGCAAAACAATAACACAAATCAAGGAACAATACCAGAAAGCTTTTCTGGGAGATTTAGAATATGCTTTAATTAAAAGAAAAAAGAAAAAAAAAGAATCCTTACTCTTGCTTTTCACAGAGTATGTTCTTGGGAAAATATAGCTGGAAAAGAGACTTGCTAAACAGAAGGTCTTGGAGACAGACAGAGGAGGTGGAATATTTGTGAGCCACAATATCCCGGCTCTCTTTCCCTCCTTCTTGCAGATTCTACATCCCCATTCAGCTGTATTAAACTAGAGTAACATGGAGGCAGCATTATTCTATCTCTTCCATACCTACACACTTAATTTCATACCTTTTCAAACGTATATCAAAGAAAAAATTAAAAATATTTTTCTAGTAAATATTTGTTAAGCACATATTAGGTTCAGAGTTAACATTAGTGGATATACTGTGGGACTTGAATGGATTGACAAAGTAATTATTCTACCAGCCATAGAGGATTAGCTAATTTGAAACTATTTTGTACTTAGTTTTCCATGATCCTGCCCCATATTTTCAGCTAACTGGTTCATCCCTTTAGTCATTAATTTAATCATTTAGTGAATATTTATCAAATGCCTGCAATGTGCCAGGCTCTGCACTAGAGGAAAGGCAGTCCTTATCTTACAGGGATCTGTAGATGATAGGGAAGGGAATTATCATATCATGTGGGATATAATGAAAGAGGCTTGTGTAGGACCCTATGGGAGAACATAAGAGGACATTTACTTTTCAAGTCATTGGGACCTAGGAGACATACATGGCAGGATGTAAGACCTTGGGCCCAACTGGTTTGAATTAATATCCTCACAAGAAGCTAGAGTCTCTGAAGGGTTAAAATGCCTGTCAAGGAATACACTGAGAAAAATTCTTCCTGGGATATAAGGTAAAAAGGAAAAAAGAAACAAAAAGAAAGAAGGTCATCTTATTCTGTGTAGTAAGTGGGGAGAAAAAAACTCTTTTTGAGAGTTTATAGCTATTGCCTTTTTCTCCTACAGCTTTTGGTTCCAACCGATATACTCCTCACTATCTTGGAAGCTCAAAGCTGAGAAATAACTCAAACATGGTCCTAGGTCAGTAATAAGTCTTGAAGTTAAAAGTAAACCTTACTTCTTCAAATTAGTCCAAAATAAAAATTCCACAGATGAAATGCCACTGTAGATGGACTGTTATGAGAAATATGAGTAGGTAATATATCAGGAGCAAGAGTCAGCAAATAGGTAAACAGCTGAACTGTACCTCAAAGAATTTCAAATAATAAATCTATGTGAAGCTATAAATAAACATGTTTAAAATGACTGAAGATATCAAAGAAAGAATAGGAATATGAAAAAATAACAATATACTATGTAGTTAAAATAGGTATGTTTAAAAATAACCAAATATAATATATAAAAATAAAAAATATAATCATTGAAATTGAAAAAAAAATTGTAGCTACATAAATAACAGATTAGATATAACTGAAGAGAGAATTCTTGCAATGGAAGACTGAACTAACAAGGATGAGAAATTGGGAACAGGGAGTGCAGAGTGAATGTTTGTATTTTTGTGTGTGAAGTATTAGTTAAGAGAGACTAAAGATATAGAAAAGGAAGATACCTAAGCCAAGGAACATTCCAGACCCAAAAGAGGCTGGAAGTTTGGGATCCAGTTACAGGTAGAAGGATTAAACTGAGTTAGAAGGCTAACATTATCCATTATATAAGAATAAAGGAAGTGTGAGTAAGCATGATACAGATCATTTATAGGTAGAAATTTAGGAATTCTTATCCAAAGGCTTCACTTTTCTCTGTTAAGTAATAATAGTTTATTAAGCACATACTATGTGTCATACAATTTTCTAGATGCTTATTTTATATTTTTACATTTACTATTTGTTCCTAATAGCAGAGATAGGTATTGCTATTATTTCCATTTAATAAATGAGGAAACTAAAACCTGGCCAGGTAAAGTAAGTTGCTTTACTGTAAGCAACTTACAGTTGCTTAGATCCCACAACATAGTGGGAAAAAAAAAAGATTCAAATCTAGTCGTTCTCTTATGTGGGAAAAATGTTTCAGGCTACATGCTGAGTGAGGAGAGAAGTGGCAGGGTAGAAAAGAGAGAGTGACGGTATAAAAAGAAACCCAAAGGAGTGCAGGAGAGAAATGGCTAAGCTTGTTGTACTTGAACAGCCCAGCTGAGGTTTAAAACAAAACCATGTGTTTTCTTTGGAATTCTTTCTTTAGTGATGCTAATAGACATTGTTCTTGGGAGGTTAAGTTTGATATAAGCTCCTTTAGAACAATTTTTCAATACCCAATAAAGTTGAAGATGCAGGGACAACACAGCTGATGCTAGCAACCTTTTCTATCCAAGAGGAAAATTCCTCATAGTACAAGATGTCTACAAGAAACTATATGTATTTGAATTGATTTTGTCCACCTGGCAAATGTTCTTTCTAAGTACTCATTGATCCATAACTGAGTCTCAAATCACATGGTAAAAATGCAGTTCACAATTGCACAGTTCTCTTTCACATTCCACATCTTCAATAACATCCATTTCAACCAGGTGGTCATGCTATACCAAAATTCATTTTTAATCTGTGTGCTTTTCTTCATTTCTTGCTATCAAATTGTACAAATTATCATAATTTCTTGCCTGAACACCAAAAATAGCCTCCTTTCTGGTCTGTTTCCACACTTTCCCCATTTAAATCCACAAAGAAGTTAGTATGAGTTTTTAAGATCTCAGCCCTTCTTAAAACTCTCATAATTTCATATTATTCATAAAATAAAATAAAAATTACTTTTTCTTGTCAGTAAACCCATACTCAATCTGGCTCATGCCTACCCTTCAGCAACAATTTAACATTGTCCAGACATACTGTCTTTTTTTCTGTTCCTCAATGCCACAAACTTATTCTTACCTATGGTTGGAACTGAGGGAGACTACTGAGGCACTAGGGCACACAATTTAAAAAGGCACTCGCTGTCAGGAGCTGACTCCGCACTTGCACAGAGACACTCAGTGCTGCTTATAAATGAGGTGCCAAGGCCACAAAATATAAGGCAATGCTCACTCTCAGGCCTGTATAGGTCAAAAAGCAGACCCTGAGATTGAGTATCTCCTTACATTCTGCATCCTAAGTGCCTTGCCTCCTTCACTTAGTCCTGGCCTTGTTCCTACCCCAGGGCCTTTTTACCATAAGTATTCTCAGCTGGGTCACAGCTCCTTTCTCACTGCCACTTCCCTGCTTATCTTCTTATGATTGGCTCTTTAACTTTCACATCTTAGTTCAAATCCTAAATGTCATAATTACTGACAGGACTTACCTGATACACTCACATGTTAAACAGCATCATTCATGTTGTTTGCTTTTTTTTTTTTTTTTCTTTTTCTCTTTCAAATAGCAATCACCATCTGGAATTATTACTACTACTACTATTATTATTATTATTATTATTTATTTTGTTTAGGTGTTTATTGTTGGTCTTCTAAAAATAGAGAAGAAGGGATGGGCTAAACATTGAAAGTTCAGCTTCAGGAAAACTAAGTAGAAAACTGATCTTTCTGCAAGCGATTATTTTATTTCCTCTCCTGATGGAGGATGTGGTATCCAGAACCCAATCTAGATTTGGGGACTGAAAAGCACATAAGCAATCTCTTTAAAATCTCTCCTACCTGTATTTTGATATAGAGTGTATTCCCTGGATCTGGGCTGAGATCAGGGGATACTACTAAAAAGGGAGACATGGGCCTGCTTTGAAAAGAGGAGGTCAAGAGCAAACTTAATCTTTATCCTACTCTAGAGAATTTGGGTGGGGGAATCAGGATTAGGGAGTTGGAACTAAATTTCAAAAAAATGCCCTCAGAAGTAATAAAATAAAATAAGATAATAAAATAAATAAAATAAAATAAAATAAAATAAAATAAAATATAAAATAAAATAAAAGAGTGCTGAATATCTGAGGCCTTTCAGAGCAAGGAAGTGATCAATGTAACCTGTGCCTGAGAAGGACACCAGCATTTAAATTTTTTTTTTAACGTTTATTTATTTTTGAGACAGAGAGAGACAGAGCGTGAACAGGGGAGGGGCAGAGAGAGAGGGAGACACAGAATCTGAAACAGGCTCCAGGCTCTGAGCTGTCAGCACAGAGCCTGACGCGGGGCTCAAACTCACAGACCGTGAGATCATGACCTGAGCCAAAGTCGGACGCTTAACCGACTCAGCCACCCAGGCGCCCCAGGACACCAGCATTTAATACACAGGAGTCCAGCATGGTACATCATCTGTCTTGTACTACAAATTCTCAGAGTTTAGGGAGTATGTGTGTGTGTGTGTGTGTGTGTATTTTCTTCAGAAAATTACCTAGACAGTGTAGAGCTTTATTTGGACCTTCAGAGAGCCCTAAGTCCTAGAAGAATTGTGGTGTTTTCAACATATATACCCCAAAATTAAAATGATACTAAACTGTAAGAAGTAATCCTAAAATGTTTTCATGATGATTTATTAAAAGTTAAACATTTTTTTAAATAGAATTGAAAACTCACATGCAGTTGTAAAATAGAGAGATACTGTGTACTTTTACCCATTTTCTCCAATGGTTATACCCTAAGAAACTATAATGTAATATCACAACCAGGAAATTGACATTAATACAGCCCATTGATCTTATTCAGATTTCCCCAGTTTTATTTGTATTCATTTTGTATGTTTATTCAGTTCTATGCAATTTTATCACATCTAGTTTTATGCATCTGCTGCCACAGTCAAGATACAAAATAGTTCTATTACCACAAGGATTCTTAATGTTTCTATTTTATAACTACACTGGGGGGTTTGAGGGATTTGAGGGTTGATTAAAGAAAAAGGTATGACCATGAGGCACTAACCCACACAAGCTTTGTTGGGTGATGCTCGGATAGATTTAGATGTCTGGGAGGGAAACTGTCAGGAATTCCTGTATTGGGGTCATTATTCAGAAGGGGGAGGAGGGCAAGGGAGCTCCAGAGGATAAAGGAATTGGCTTATATGTCTCTGTGATGTCATTTAGCACCACGGAGGGGAAGTCTCAGTCATACATCTCTGACAGGCAGTACTGGTGTTGGGTATTTATAGGGCAAGGGCTTATCTATGACTAGCAGATGTTAGGTGCCATATTGTGGGGTATGAAAAGGAAGCAAACTCTAAATGGTTAAAAATCTACTTACTAGAGCTATGTTTAAAATTATTGGACGTGTGAAAACTTAAATTTGGTGCCAGTAGGCTTTTGTACTAATGGGTCTTAACCTTCTCTGAAGAAATAAAAGACTTAGGGGGCAAAAGAGGTTTTACTGGTGCACATGTTTTCAAGCACTCTGGGTAAATATCAGGAGTGGAATTGCTGGATTGCATGGTAAGATTATTTTTAGTTTTGTAATAAACTACCAAACTGTCTTCCAAAGTGGCTGTACCATTTTTTCGTTCCTATTAGCAATGAATCAGAGTTCCTTTTGCTCCACATCCTCACAGCATTTGGTGTTGTCTGTGTTCTGGATGTCGAGCACACTAATAGGTATGTGGTAGTAGCTCCTTGTTTTACTTTGCATTTCCTTGATGAAATATGATGTGGAGCATCTTTTCATATATTTACCTGCCAGCTGTTTGTCTTTTTTAGTGATATGCCTGTTCAGGTCTTTGGTCCATTTTTTAATCAGGTTGTTTTCTTTGTTGAATTTTAAGTTTTATATCTTGATAGCAGTGCTTCATCTGATGTCTTTTGTAAATATTTTCAACCGGTCTGTGGCTTATTGTTTCATTGTCTTAGAAATTGTTAATTTTTTAAGTTTAATGAAGTACAGTTTATCAAGTATTTCTTTCATGGACCATGACTTTGGTGTTATATCTAAAAAGTAATCACTATACTCCAGATTTTCTCTTATGTTATTTACTAGGAGTTTGGTATTTTTACACTTTACATTTAAGTCCATGATTCACTTTGAGTTAATCTTCATGAAGGGTGTAAGGTCTGTGTTTAGATTTTCTTCTTTTTACATGTGGATGTAAAGTTATTCCAGGACCATTTGTTGACAATATTGAGTCTTCCCATTCATAAAAATGAAATAGCTTTCCACTTTTAGTTCCTTAATTTCACTTATCAGAATTTTATGCTTTTCCTCATAGAGGTATTATATATATTTTGTTAGATTTATTCCTACATGTCTCATTTTCTGAATGTTAATGTAAATAATATTACATTTTAGTTTCAAATTCCACTTCTTCATTGCTGATATATAAGAAAGTGATTTACTGTTGTATATTAACCTCATATCCTGCAATATTGCTATAATTGCCTATTCGTTCCAGGATTTGTTTTTTGTTTGTTTGTTTATTTGTTAATTCTTTCAGATTTTCAACACAGATCATTATGTCATCTGAAAACAAAGACAGTACTGTTTCTTACTTCCCAATAGCTTTTTTGTTGTTGTTGTTTTATTGAATTAGTAATTCCAGAATGACACTAAAAAGAAATGGTGAAATGGGACATTCTTGTTTGTTCCTTACCTTAGTAGGAAAACTTCTATTTCTTCACAATTATGATGTTAGCTGTAGGTTTTTGTATATGCTTTTTATCAAGTTTAGGAAGTTTTCCTTTATGCCTAGTTGGCTGAGAGTTTGGTTTTTTTTAATCATAAATGGATGTTGGATTTAGTCAAATACTTTTTCTGCATCAGTTGATAAGATCATATGATTTTTCTCTTTCAGCCTCTCAATGTGATTGAGTCCGTAAATTGTTTTCAAATAATGAACCAGCTTTGCACACTTGGGATGAATGCCACCTGGTAATTTTATAAAACTATTTCTATATATTACTGTAATTCAATTTGCTAGTATTTCATTAAAGGTTTTTGCATCTGTAATCATAAGAAACATTGGTCTATAATTTTCTCCTCTTTTAAAGTATTTGCTCTTTGTATTAGGTTAATGCTAGTTTCATACAATGAGTTAGGAAATATTTCATCTGCTTATATCTTCTGAAATAGAAGATAATAGGAATAATTGCACCCTTAAATGTTTTGTAGAATTCACCAGTGAACCCACCTGTACCTGCTTTTCTGGAAGGTTAGTAATTATTCATTAAATTTCTTTAAAGATATAGGCCTATTCAGATTTTCTACTTCTTGTGCAAATATTCATTTTTTAAAACTTTTTTGAGGTATAATCAACAAATAAATTATAAAATATTTAAAATATACAGTGTGATGATTTCATATATGTATACAATGTGAAAGGATTTCCTTCAAGGTAATTAACATTTAAATTCTACTACTTAGCAAATTTCAATTTTATAATACAGCATTATCAACTATCATGTTTTGTTTTTGTTTTGTTTTGTTTTGTTTTGTTTTGTTTTACAGTCACCATGTATACATTAGTTCCTCAGACCTTATTCATTTTGTAACTGAATGTTTGTACCTTTTAATTAATTTTCACTATTTCTCATTTCCATTCCCTCATAACCACTGTTCTATTCTCTATTTCTATAAGTTCACCTCGTTTTAAAAATTATTTTCTACAAAAGTTATACCATGTAGTATTTGTCTGTCACTGGCTTATTTCACTTAGTAAAGTGAATAATGCCAAAAAAAGAATATAATGCCAACATGGTTTATCCATGCTGCAGCAAATGGTAAGATTTCCTAAATTTTTATTTTTCCCGATCCATTCATTTAATAAGTCATTGACAGACATTTAGGTTATTTCCATAATTTGGCTATTGTGAAAAATGCTCCACTGATCATGGCAGTACATATATGCTTTGAGATAATGGTTTTATTTCCTTTCCATATATTAATTAATTAATTCCCATAAGTAGAATTAATTAATGAATCATACTGTTCTATTTTTACTTTTTTTGAGGAACCTCCATTGGGGTTTTACCATTTAACATTCCTACCAATAGCATACAAGAGATTTTTGTTCTCCATATCCGCTCCAGCATTTGTTATACCTTATCTTTTTGATAATAGCCATTGTAACAAGTGTAAGGTGATATCTCATTTCATTTTTGACTTACATTTCCCTGATGATTAGTGATGTTGAACACTTTTTCATGTACCTGTTGGCCATTTGCATTTTTTTTTTTTTTTTTGGAAAAAGTACTTATTCAGGTCATTTGGTCACTTAAAAAATTGGGTTATTTTAATTTATTTATTTATTTATTTATTCATTTTATTTTTTTCTATCACATTGTATGAATTCTGTGCATATTTTGAATAATAATTGCTTATCAGATATGTGGTTTGCAAATATCTACTCCCATTTGGTAGGTTGCTTTTTCATTTTTTTTATGATTTCCTTTGCTTTGCAGAAGCATTTTAGTTTGATGTAGTCACACTTGTGGTATAAAATAGGGGTCTACTATCACTCTTTGCATATCACTCTCCAGTTTTCCCAACACTTTTTATTGAAGAGACTGTCCTCCCACTGTATATCGTTGGCTCCTTTGTTGAAAATTAATTCATCATATGCATACGTTTATTTCTGAGATCTTTGTTATATTTCATTAAAATGTGTTTCTGTTTTTATGTCATTACTATAATATTTTAATTACTATGGCTATGAAATATTAGGAAATGTAATGCCTTCAGCTTTGATCTTTCTCAAGATTGCTTTGGCTATTTGGGTTTCCATACAAGTCCTTGTGGTTCCATACAAATTTTAGGATTTTTTTCTGTATCTGTGAAAAATGCGTTTGGAATTTTGATAAGGATTGCATTGAATCTGCAGATTGCTTTGGGTAGAATCTACATTTTAGCAATATCAATTCTTCTGATCCATGATCATGGTGCATCTTTCTATTCATTCATGTCTTCTTCAGTTTTTGTCATCAATATCTTTTGGTTTTCAGTATACGTATCTTTCACCTCCTTGGTTAAATTTATTCCTAGGTATTTTATTTTTTGCTACAGTTGTAAATTGGATTTTGATATTCTGTTGTTCAACTCATACACATTAAAGATTTTCTGTTTTCTTGGAGACTTGAGTTCCTTATTATCATGTAATGTTCCTCTTTAACTTTGATAACTTTCCTTGCTCTCAAGTATGTTCTGTTTGAAATTAATACATTTATACATAAGCATGTGAATATATGTTTATTATTATGTATACACACACAAGAATACATTGCTACTCTTATTATTTTGAATAGTTATCCATTAGATCAATTAAGAATGAAGAAAATGGATTTTTTTCTTATTACCTTCACTTGTTCATTCTCTAGTGCTCTTTATGTATGTATTTATGAGTTTCTGACCTTATAATTTTCTCTGTAAAGAACTTCTTTAAACATTTCTTGCAAAAAAGGTCTATTGGAAATAAGTACTTCAATTTTTATTTGTCTGAGAATGTTTTTATTTCTCCTTCATTTTTGAAGGATAATTTTGCAGAACATAGGATTCAAAGTGTTGTTGTCGTTTTGTATTAACACTTTAAATAATATTTCAGTCCATTTTTCCTTGCACAGTTTCTGAGAAGTAAGATGTAATTTTAATCTTTGTTCTTTTATAGGTAAGGTGTTTTTTTCCTTTGGCTTCTTTTGGGATCCCTTTTTTATCTTTGAATTTTTATGATTTGAATATGATATGCTTATGTGTAGGGTTTGTTTTATGTTTTAGCTTGTGTCCTGCTTTGTGTGTCTGGGTTTCTTGCATCTGTGGTTTATTTTTGACACTTGATTTGGAGAATCCTCAGGCCTTGTTTTTCTAATATTTCTCCCCATTATTATTTTCTTTACACATATTTTCCATTTTTCCATTACACATATTTTTACACCTTTTATAGTTGTCCCATAGTTCTTGGACATTCTGTTCCTTTTTTATTTTTCAGTCATTTTCTCCTTGCTTTTCAGTTTGGGAGGTTTCTACTGACATCTCTTCAACTCAGAGACTCAGCCATGGTCAGTCTCATAATGAGTATATCAAAGAGCTTCTCTCACAGAGATTCTGATCTCTGGCATTTCAAATTGTTCCTTAGAATTTCCACCTCTCTGCATAAGCTACTCATCTATTCTTGGATATTGTATACTTTTTTTTTTTCCATTAGAGCACTTAACATATCAATCATAGTTCTTTTAAATTCACAATCTGTAATTCCATGACTCCTACCTTATCTGGGTCTGATTTTGATAATCTGTGTCTTCAAACTATGTTTTCTACCTTTCATTTTCATATGTCTTAACAATTTTGTTGTTGTTGTTGTTGACAGGTGATTATAATGTAGTGGGTAAAAGAAACTTTGGTAAAAAGATCTTTAGTAGTATAGCAGTATAGTGTGGGACTTGGGGAAGCTTTCTAAACTTCTACGATTTGTCCTCAGTCCTTCACTCTGTGGCAATGTTGTGTGAAATTTGAGAGTGCTTCTCAGTATTTCTATCCTCCCTTTAGTTGTCAAAAAATAGAAGAGACTAGATTTGTGTGTTTCCCTTCCCCCAGGTCATTTAAGTTCTGATAAAACTCGAATAAATCAGGCTCTGGTAAAATAGTTTCTCAAGAGGACAGGCCTTCTTGATAAAAAAGTATGCTCTAGAATATTTTTAAATGGATACTTTTGGAAAAGAAATGAAGGCTAGAAAGATGGCAGAGTAGGAGGATTCTAGGCTCACATCATCACATGGATACAACTAGGTAACACTCACATTGGTTTAAATAACCCAGAAAATGACCCACAGACTGGCAGAGCAAAGTCCACAAGTAAATGTAGAGAAGAGGTCACATCAAAGAGGGTAGGAAGGGTGGACATTCAGTCTGGAGATAAATGGACATATGGGTCTGTCTGAGGGAGGGAAGGACATCATGGGCACAGAGTAGGGAGAGAAACAGACTATTACACCAGGAAGCCTGCACAGGGAAGATAAATCCCCATAGCATTTGGCATTAAAAACCAGAGGCCAAGTTGCATGAGTTTTTATAATCAGTGGGACATAAAACCTTGAATTTCAAAAATCAGTAGGCTCATCTCTGGGAGATCCAGGAGGGCTAGAGGAAGATGAATCCTTGCCTTTAAAGAGACAGCCCATGGAGGTACAGCCTAGCAGCAGCAGTTTGAAAAATGCCTGGGGCATACTGGAGGGAGAGTTATTTACTAATCTCAGATCATGTCCCCAAGGGACAGAGATCACTGGGGGACCTCTCTAAGAACAAAGGAATTGGCAGGAGACATTTTCCTCTCCTCTTCCCAGAATAAATACAGGAATACCTGTGGAAACCAGCATAGCACCAACACCTTACCTAATTTGCTTATACCATGCCCAGCCTGCCTATACTTTGGTGGACCCACCCCTTCCAGCCAGGTATGAGTACATCTTATCAATAGTAGCTGGTCCCCTCTTGCAGAGGACCTGAACTCAGACCCTGTTGAAACTCTGTGTCTCTCACGCACATTACAGATCCACCCCCTCCAATAAACTCTTGTCCAGTGCCCATCCAAAGTGGTACCACAAACCTGGCAGTGTGTTAACAGACGCCAGCACCACTGCAAAGTGACTTCTGCCCTGGGGAAATGGAAAGATAATCACACACACCAGTCATACTGTGGGTAGAGCAGTGGGCTGGAGCAGAGAGCTGGTCTGATTGTGGGACTTGTCTGCCAATGGACAACACAAGGAAAGCACCTGGTGGTTTTGTGGCATTGCATTGCAGGCAAACACCTGGGCTGACTCGACTCAAGACCAAGGAAGCCCCAGACTGCCCCAATAACACCACAGGAACAAAACGTCCAAAACAGGCAACGAGAGCCACTGTAGGCATCTGGTGTGAAGGAAAAAGTGGCTCAGGCACAACAGCAAGGCATATGTAATACACATAGGACCTCTTCTTCATAAGTTCTCTATGTTCAAGAGCAGGAGATGTAGCTGACTTTCCAAACACGGAGAAACAAACACAGATTCAGACAAAATGGGACAAAGGAATATGTCTCAATGAAAGAACAGGATAAAAACCACAGCATGAGACTTTAGTGAAAAAGAGATAATATGTAATATGCTTGATAAAGAATTTAAATTAATTGGGGCACCTGGGTGGCTCAGTCGGTTAAGCATCTGACTCTTGGTTTAGGCTCAGGTCACGATCTCACGGTTCATGAGGTCAAACCCCGCATTGGGTTCCATGCTAATAGTGTAGAGCCTACTTTTGATTCTCTCTCTCTCTCTCTCTCTCTCTGCCTCTCCCCTGCTCATGCTGTCTCTCTCAAAATAAATAAATAAACTGAAAAAAAATTTAAAAAAATTTAAATTAATGACCATAAAGATACTCACTGGACTTGAGAAAAGAATGGAAGACATTAGGAGGCCCTTAACAAGAGATTAAAAAAAAAAAGCCAATCAAAGATAAAGAACACAATAAGTGAAATTAAAAATGCACTAGATGGAATAGAAAAGGATAGAAAAGGCAGGGGAATGAATCAGTTACCTGGGAGACAGTGTAATAGAAAGTACAGTAAAGCTTTGGATTGCGAGTAACTTGTTCTGCAAGTATCTGCAAGACCAGCAAACATTTCTAATAAATTTTAACTTGATAAATGAGCGATGTCTTGCAATATGAGTAGTACATGATGCTGAACATCACATGATCACAACTGAACCAATGGTTCTTCCCTCTCTCTCTTTTTTTCTCACTGTGAGACTGTGGGTGATTGTCTCCCATGCTTAGATACTTGGTCACAGGCCATGGTGTTTGGCAGAAATCAGTGATTTTTCAGAATGTTGTAAGATGACCACAACTGGCACTAGTGTATTTTTTGCCATTTCAAAGCAAATATGGACAGTCCTTTGCTTTTCCATATAAGAGTAAGCTTAGGAATACTTTGTTTCATTCTAGGTCATTGGATAGATTCCTTGTTAAAGTTGAACAAAAAGAAAAAGATTCCACTGAGCCAATAAATAGCAGTAATTCTGTTAGTGATAGTGAAAGTTACCCTACACAATAACTTTCCTCTATCTCCCTCACACCAGCCACAAAGGTCTTCAAAGGTAAGTGCAGGTTAATTTTTTTTCTTTATTTTTGTATTTTCTTTATTATTTTGTATTATATTACAGTATTGCAATCATTTAATATGAATATTTTGGGTTGTGGAATGAATCATCTGAGTTTCCATTATTTCTTATGGAGAAATTTGCTTTGATATATAAGTGCTTTAGATTACAAGCATATTTCTGGAACAAATGATGCTCACAATCCAAGGTTTTACTGTAATCAAGTTGAGCAGGTATGAGAAAAAAAATATGCAAAATGAGAATAGACTTAGGAAGTTAGCAATACCATCAAGTATAATAACATTCACATTACAAAGAGTGCAGAAGGGGAAGATATAGGAAAGGAAACGGAAAATTTATTTGAATAAATAATAGATGAAAACTTTCCAAATCTGGGAAGGAAACAGAAATTCAAATCCAGAAGACACATAGATTGCCCAACACAATCAACCCAAGAAGGTCCACACCAACTACCCAGTAATTAGATAGCAAAAAGTAATGCTAAAAAGAGAATTTTAAATGCTGTAAGAGTAAAAGAAAACCGTTACATACGAGGGAGACTACATAAAGCTATCAATGGATTTTTCAACAGAAAGAAACTTTGAAGGCCAAAAGGGAGTGGCATGATATATTACAATGCTGAAAGGAAAAAATCTGTAGCCAACAATACTCTATCCAGCAAGGATATCATTCAGAATAGAAGAGATAAAGAATTTCCCATACAAATAAGTTAGAAGAATTCATGACCACTAAACTAACTCTATAAGAAATCTTAAAGGGGAATCTTTGAGTGTAAAAGAAAGAGAAAAATAGATTCAGGAAATAAGTAAGTACAAAATCAGTAAAATAAGTATATCTGTGAAAAGAAGTCAAGGAAAACACAAAATAAAAGTATATAAAGTATCATACCATATACCAAATATATTTGCAGGAGCTGAGTAAAGAATGAATTCAAATTTAAGCAACCATCTACTTAATATAGACTGTCATATGCAACACATTATGTATAATCCTAATAGTAACCATATACAAAACCCAGTAAGAGACAGTCAAAGAAAAAGGAATCCAATATACCATGAAAGAAAGCCTTCTTATCATGAGAGAAGAGAGCAATGGAAGAAAGGGACAGAAAAACTACAAAAACAACCATAAAACAGGTAACAAAATGTCAATAAATACATATTAATAATCACTTTGACTGTAAATGAACTAAATGTTTGAATGAAAAGGCACAGGATGACGGAATGAATAATAATAAAAAATCCCATCTATATGCTCCCTAAAAGAGACTCATTTCAGACCAAAAGAAACAAGTAGATTATAAGTGGGAAGATGGAGAAACATTTATCATGTAAATGGATGTGAAAACAAAGCCAGCATAGCAATACTTAATTGGACAAAACAGACTTTGAAACATAGACTATAGAGAAAAAAGAAGGACACTATATAATCATTAAGGGGACAATGTAACAATTGTAAATATTTGGGCACCCAGCCAAATACATAAAACAGTTAATAACATGCATGGAAGAAGTAATTGATTATAATACAATAATAGTAGGGGACATTGATATCCCACTTACATCAACGGGCAGATTATTGAAACAGTTGAACAAGGAAACAGTGGCTTTGAATGACATATTGGACCAAATGGATTTAATGTATATTCAGAACACTCTAACTGAAAACAGCAGAATACACATTCTTTCAAATGCACAAAGAACATTCTCCACAATAGTTCACATATTTGACCACAAAATTAGTCCCAACAAATTAAAAAAGATCAAAGTCATACTATGCATTTTTCTGAACATAATGCTATGAAACTAGAAATCAACCACAAGAAAAAATCTGGAAAGAGCCGAAAATCATGAAGATTAAATAATATGTCATTAAACAATGAATGGGCCAACCAAGTTATCAAAGAGGAAATCAAAAGATATATCAAGAAAAATGAAAATAAAACCACAATGGTCCAAAAATCATTGGGATGTAGCAAAAGCTGCCTTAAGAGGGAAATATATACCAGTACAGGTCCACCTCAAGAAGCAAGAAAAATCCCCAATAAATAACCTAACCTCACACCTAAAAGAGTTATAAAAAGAAGAAGAATAATGACAACAAACCCCCAAAACCAATAGAAAGAAGGAAATAATAAAGATTAGATCAGAAATAAATGAAATGGAAACTAGAAACTAACAACAACAGCAACAACAACAACAACAACAACAACACAGTAGAACAGGTTAATGAGACCAGGAGCTGATTCTTTGGAAAATCAGAAAAGTTGATAAGTCTTTACCCAGACAATCAAAAAAAGAGAGGACTCAAATAAACAAAATCACAAATGAAAGAGGAGAAATAACAACTGACACCACAGAAATACAAAACACTATATAAGAATAAATTAAAAATTCATCTATTTATATTATTTTTATATTTTATATTATATATAATATTTTATTGTAGTATTATATATTATATAAATATATGATTTATATTATATATTTGATATTATTTATTTGTTATATAAGAATAAAGAAAACATTATAAAAGATTATTATAAAAGATTACAGGCCAACAAACCAGACATCCCAAGAGAAATGGGCACATTTTTGGAAACATAAAGCCTACCAAAACATAATCAGGAAGAAATAAAAGATTTGAACAGACTAATTATTAGCAAATAAATTGAATCACTATCAAAAAATTCCCAGCAAACAAAAGTCCAGGACCAGAGAGCTGAACAAGTGAATTCCACTAAAACTGAAAAAAGGGCTAAAACACATTCTCCTCAAATATTTCCAAAAAATAGAATGACGAAAACTTCCAAATTCATTCTATAAGGCCAGTATCATCTTGATCCCAAAACCAAATAAAGGCACCACATAAAAAGAGAACTAACTTGATGCACACAGATGAAAAATCACTCAACAAAATACTAGAAAACAAAATCCAACAATACATTAAAAAAAATCATTCACCACAATCAAGTAGGATTTATTCCTGGTTTGTAATGGTGCTTCAATATTCACAAATCAATCATCATGGTGCATCACATCAATAAAAGTGTAAGAACTATATGATAATTTCAATAGATGCAGAAAAAGCATTTGAGAAGTTACAACATCCATTCATGATAAAAACCCACAACAAAGTACGTTTAGAGGAAACATACCTCAACACAATAAAGATCTTACATGAAAAATCCACAGCTAACATCATACTCAAAGGTGAAAAACAGAGATTTTTCTCTAAGGTCAGGAACAAGATAAGGATGTCCACTCTCAGCACCTTTATTCCACATAGTATTGGAAGTCTGAGCCACAGAAATCAGAAAACAAAAGGAGTTAAAGGCATCCAAGTTGGTAAGATAAGGAGTAAAACTTCCACTTTTTGAAGGTAACATGACACTATTTAGAGAAAACCCTAAGGACTCCACCAAAAAACTAATTGAAACTGACAAATAATTTTATAAGATTAAAGGATATAAAATCAATGTAGAGAAATCCTTTTCATTTCTATACACTAATAATGAAGCACCAGAAAGAGAATTTAAGAAAACAATCCTATTTACAATTACACCAAAAATAACATTTCTAGGCATAAACCTAACCAAAGAGGTGAAAGACGTGTACTCTAAAAACTATAAAACACCAATGAAAGAAATTGGAGACTATGCAAATGGAAAGACATTCCATGCTCATGATTTTGAAGAAAAATTGTTGTAAAATGCCTATACTAACCAAAGCAATCTACAGATTTAAGGCAATCATTATCAAAATGTCAATAGCATTTTTCATAGAACTGGAACAAACAATCCTAAATTTTGTATGGAACCATAAAAGACTGCAAATGACCAAAGCAATCTTAAAAATGACAACAACAACAACAACAACAACAACAACAAAAACAGAACTGGAGTTATCAGGATTTCAGACCTTCAAGTTATATTAGAAAGCTCTATTAGTCAAAACAGTCCATACTAGTAGAAAATATACACACAGTTCAATGGAACATAATAGAAAACCCAGAAATAAACACAGAATTATATGGTCAATTAATCTTCAACAAAGGAGGCAAGAATATGCAATGGGAAAGACAATCTTTTCAATAAATGGTGTTGTGAAACTGGACAGCTATATGCAAAATAGTGAAAGTGGATCACTTTCTTACACCATACACAGAAATAAATTCAGAATGGGTTAATTACCTAAATGTGAGACCTGAAACCATAAAAATCCTACAAGAGAGCACAGGCAGTAATGGCTCTGACATCAGTCATAACAGAAATTATATCTCCTGAGGCAAGGGAAACAAATGCAAAAATAAACTATTAGGACTGCACCAAAATGAAAAGCTTCTGCCCAGCTAAGGAAACAAAATTGAAAGGCAACCTACTGAGTGGAAGACGATTTTTACAGGTAAAATATCCAATAAAGAGTTAGTATTCACAATATATAAAAAACTTATATTCACAATACATAAAAAAAACCAAAGAATACAACTTATATTCACAATATATAACCCCCCCCCAAAGAATACAATTAATAATGGGCAGAAGATGAGCATTTCTTGAAAGAAGACATACAGCTGAATAGTAAACATTAAAAGAGGCCAAACATCACTGATCATCAGGAGAACGTAAATCACAACTACAACAAGATATCATCTCACACTTGTCAGAATGGCTAAAATAAAAAGCACAAGAAATGACAAGAATTGGCAAGGATGTGGAGAAAAAAACTCTCCTGCACCATTTGTAGAAATGCAAATTAGCACAACCACTGTAGAAATCAATCTGGAGGTTCCTCAAAAAATGAAAAATAGCACTACCCTATGATCCAGTAATTGAATTACAGTGTATTTACCCCCAAAAAGCAAAATAATAATAATAATAATTAATAATAATAATAATAATTCAAAGGGATACATGAACTCCTGTTTATTGTGGAATTATTTACAATAGAAAATTATGGAAGCAGCCCAAGTATCTATCAACAGATGAATAGATAAATAAGTGAATATATATATATATATATATATATCACTGTATATACTGAATTTTTATGTCATAAAAATTGAGTGAAATCTCGCCGTTTACAACAACATGGATACATGTAGAGAGTATAATGCTAAGTGAGATAAATCATTCAGAAAAAACAAATATTCCTTTCATATGTGGATTTTAAGAAACAAAGGAGAAAAAAGAAGACAAATCAAAAAACAGACTCTTAACTGTAGAGAACAAACAAGTGGTTACCAGAAGGGAGGTGGGTGGGTGGATGGGTGAAATAGGTAAAAGAAAATAAGAGCACATATATTGGGTTGGGAGATGGTGGCAGAGAGAAGGACCCTAGCCTCACTTCATCCCAAGAATACAACTAAATAACTATCAAATCAACCTAAATACACCAGAAATTGACCTGAAGAGTGGCTGAACATACCATACAACTAAAGATAAGGAAGAAGCCACATCAAAGAAGGTAGGAAGTGTGGATACAAGATTTGGATGAGAAATGAGTCATGGCTGCTCCAGTTGGGAGGGAACCACAGGTTCCTCCTTCTCTAGAGAGAGGCAAGTGACAGACTAGCATACAGAAAAGCACGCAGTGAAAATAAATCCCCATAGAAATTGGCTTGGAAAGCAAGGAGGGCTGAATTTTGTGAGTTCTGGTGACCAGCAAGGCTTAAAATCTGGAGTTTTAAAGGTCAATGGGCTTGGCTAGGATAGAGCACAGAGGGCATTGTGCTGTTCTTGGAGAGAAGACAGGCAAACAAAATACAGACATATAGCTTGGAAACACTGAACTGAAGAGATCCCGGGGTACACACTGAAGAGATTTTTTGCTCATTTTGTAGTGAATCCCAGAGAGGCAGCATTCACGGAAAGACACCACTGTGAGCAAAGCAACTGGCTTGTGCCATTTCCCTCCCTGCCACTCAGGATAAGCATAGGGTCACCTGAAGGAAACAGCACAGTCCCAACACATGCTACCTAATTTGCTGACACAAATTCCCACTCCCCATGGTCTGAACTGCCCATCCCAGTCTCTACTGCCTCAGTCCCAGCATGGCAGACCCCCACCCTGCTGAAGATCAGCCCAAACCCCTGGTCACACCTTATCAACAAGTTCAGGAGTTTTGTGGAGCCTGGATTCCAGTGGTGGCGGTGATAGGTCACATTTTGCAATCAGACCAGAGCATACTTAAGTTAAAAGGTACCACATTCAGGCCAGGGACCAAACACTGCCCAAAACAAGCAGAGAGACTGGTCAGGATAAAGCAGTCCAGACAAAACTGCAGAACACACACAGAATTAGAGAGCCAGGCCCTGGGAAACAGGAAGCACTACAGGTATGGCATAACAGGATATCTACTTTATAAGGGCATTACCCTTAAGAATAGGAGACATAGCTGACTTTCCTAACACATAGAAAAAGGCACAGCCAAAATGAGAAAAAACAGAAATTACTCCAAATTGAAGAACAGAACAAGGCCACAACCAAAGATCTAAGTGAAATAGATATAAGTAACATGCTTGATAAAGAATTTAGAGCAATGATCATAAGGATAACCACTGTACTTAAGAAAATAATGGAAGACATGAGTGAGACCTTTAACACAGAGACAAAGAATAACATAGCAGAGACAATTAGTCAATAAACCAAATGAGAAACATGCCTAAGGAAATGAATAGCAGGACAGGAGAAGTGGAGGAAAAAATTAGTGACCTAGAAGAGTAATGGAAAGTAATCAAGCTGAACAAAAGAGAGAAAAAAGAATTATGAAAAATGAGAATAGTCTCAAGGAAATCAGTTATTATATCAAGTATAATAACATTCACATTATAGGAGTCCCAGAAGAAGACAAAGGAAGAGGGATAGACAATTTTTTCAAAGAAATAATAGCTGAAAACTTCCTGAATCTAGGGAAGGAAAAGATATCCAGATCCAGGAGGTACAGAAAACCCACAACAAAAACAAGAAAAGAAGGTCCACAACAATAAATATTATAATTAAATAGGCAAATATAATGATAAAGAAAACATTTTAAAAGCAACAAAAGAAGACAGTAACTTACAAGGGAAACCCCATAAGGCTAGCTGGAGATTTTTCAACATAAACTTTCCAAGCCAGAAGGGAGTGGCATGATATATTTAACATGCTGAATGGGAAAAATCTGCAGGCAAGAATACTTTATCCATCAAGGCTATCATTCAGAATAGGATAGATAAAAAGATTCCTAGACAAAAACTAAAGGAGCTCAAGACTGCTAAACCAGCCCTACAAGAAATACTAAAGGGGACTCTTTGAGCGGAAAGGAGAGACCAAGTGACAGTATCAAGGTAGGAAACATAAAAGGAGTAAAAATGAATAGTTATGTAAAAAATCAGTCAAAGAACTCACAAGACTGCTGTATGCAGAAGAGGTTATATACAAACCTAATGGTCACTGCATATCAAAACCACTAATAAATCTGTGAAGAATAAAGAGAAAGATCCAAAAATATCACTAAAGAAATCAGCAAACCTGGAAGAGATTAAGACAAGAAAGGATCAGAGAATATCTTCAGAAACAACCACAAAACAAATAGTAAAATGATAACAAATACATATCTATCAATATCTTTGAACGTAAGTGAAACAAATGCTCCAATTAAAAGACATACGGTGACAGAATGGATAAAAAAACAAGACCCAGGAGAGCCTGGGTGGCTCAGTTGATTAAACGTCTGACTTCAGCTCAGGTCATGATCTCACGGTTTGTGAGTTCAAGCCCCACGTTGGGCTCTCTGCTGACAGCTCGGAGCCTGGAGCCTGCTTCTGATTCTGTCTCCATCTCTCTCTGCCCCTTCCCCACTCATGCTCTGTCTCTCTCTGAAATATAAATTAAAAAAAAATAAAACAAGACCCATTTATATGTTGTCTTCAAGAAACTCATTCCAGACCTAAAGACACTTGCAGGTTGAAAATGAGGGGATGGAAAAACGTCTATCATGCAAAAGAAAGCCTGAGGAGCAATACTTACATCTGACAAAATAGACTTTAAAACACAGGTTGTCACAAGAGACAAAGGATGCTACATAATAATAAAGGAAACAATACAAAAAGAAGATAAAACAACTGAAAATATTTATGCATCCAAGAAAGAAACACCCAAATATGTAAAACAGTTAGTAGCAATCATAAAAAACTTAATCAATAATAATATGATAATAGTAAGGGACTTTAATACCCCACTTACATCAATGGACAGATCTTCAAAACAGAAAATCACCAAGGAAGCAATGGCCTCGAATGAAACAGTGGAACAGATGGATTTAACAGCTATATTCAGAACATTCCATCCTACAACAGTGGAATACCCATTATTTTCAAGTGCACATGGAACATTTTCCAGAGTAGGTCACATATTAGCCTAAAAAATATCCTCAACAAATTCAAGAAGTTCAAAGTCATATTATGCACCTTTTCTCACCACAACACTATGAAACTAGAAGTGAAACAAGAAAAAATCTGGAAAGACCACTATTAAACGGAGGCTAAATAACATGGTATTAAACAATGAATGGGCCAACCAGGAAATGAAAGAAGAAATTAAAAACTACATGGAAACAAATAAGAATGAAAACAGTGGTCGATGTTTATAGTAATGCAGGCTTACCTCAAGAAGGAAGAAAAATCTGAAACTACTTATACCTAAAAGAGCTAAAACAGGGCAACAAACAAAGCCCAGTGCCATCAGAAAGAAGAAAACAATAAAGATTAGAAGAGGAAAAAAGTGATAAGGGAGCTAAGAAAATAATAGAAAAGATCAATGAAAGCATGATCTGATTCTCTGAAAAATTTAATAAAATTGATAAACCTCTAGCCAGAATTAGCAAGAAAAAAAAGAGAACTAAACCAAATAAATAAAATCACAAAATGAAGGAAGAGAAATAACAACCAACACCACAGAATGCAAACAATTATAAGAGAATATTACAAAAAAACTATATGCCAAGAAATTGGGCAACCTGCAAGAAATTGATAAATTCCTAGGCATATATAACCTACCAAAACTGAAACAGAAAGAAATAGAAAATTTGAACAGTCATAACCTGCTAAGAAATTGAATCGATAATCAAAAAAAAAATCCCAGCAAATGAAAGTCCAGGATCAGATGTCTTTACAGATAATTCTACCAAATATTTAAAAAGGAGTTAATACCTATTCTTATCAAACCTTTCCAAAATATGGAAAAGGAAGGAAAACTTTCAAAATCATGCTATGTGGCCAGAATTACCCTGATGCCAAAACCAGATAGAGACACCACTAAAAAAGAGAACTATAGGTCAATATCCCTAATGAAGATAGGTGTAAAAATCCTCCACAAAATACTAGTAAACCAAATCTAATAGTACATTTAAAAAAATCATTCAACACGATCATATGGGATTTATTCTTGGGTTGCAAGGGTGCTTCATTATTCGCAAATCAACCAATTCCATACCTCATATCAATTAGAGAAAATATGAGAACTGTATGATCATTTCAAAATGCAGGAAAAGCATTTGACAAATTGCAAGGATTCATGACAAAAACCCTCAACAATTTAAGTTTAGAGGTTGCATACATTAGCATGATAAAGACCACATATGGAAAACCCACAGCTACTATTCTCCTCAATGGGGAGAAACTGAGAACTCTTTTTCTTCAGTCAGGACCAGAAAGGATGTCCATTCTCACCACTATTATTTAACACAGTACTAGAAATTCTAGCTACAACAATCAGACAATAAAAAGAAATAAAATGCATCTAAATTGGTGAAGAACAAGTAAAACTTTTACTATTTGCAGATGGCATGATACTATATACAAAAAACCCAAAAGAATACCAAAAATTGCTAGAATTTATAAACTAATTCAGTAAAGTTGTGGGATATAAAATCAATATACAGAAATCTGTTACATAAACTAAAAATGAAGCACCAGAAAGAGAAATTAAGAAAAAATCCCATTTACAAACGCACCAAAAATAATATTTCTAAGCATAATCCTAACCAAAGAGGTGAAAGACTGTACTTTCAAAACTATAAAAGACTGATGGAAGAAACTTAAGATGACACAAGGAAATGGAAAAAAAAAATACATGCTCATTGTTTGGAAGAACAAATGTTAGAATGTCTATACTAAATGAAGCTATCTATGTATTTAATGCAATCTGTATCAAAATACCAACAACATTTTTTACAAAATCAGAACAAGCAATCCTAAAATGTGTATGGAACAACAAAAGACCCCAAGTAGCCAAAACAATCTTGAAAAAGAAATACAAACTGGAGGTATCACATTCTGAACTTCAAGCTAAAATATAAAGCTGTATTAATCAAAACAGTATGGTACTGGCACAAAAATAGACACCTGGATAAATAGAACAAAAATAGAAAATGCAGAAATAAACCCACAAATGTAAGGTCAATGTTAATTGACCAATATTTGACAAAGCAAGAAAGAATATCCAATGGAAAAAGACAGTCTCTTCAATAAATAGTATAGAGAAAACTGGGCAGGAATATGCAAAATATAAAAACTTCACCACTTTCTTATACCATACACAAAATTAAATTCAAAATGGATTAAAGATCTAAATGTAAGACCTGAAACCATAAAAACCCTAGGAGAAAACATAGGCAGTAAGTTCTGACTTTGGATGTAGCGCCTTTCTAAAGATATGTCTCCTGAGACAAGGGAAAGGAAAGCAAAAATCAACTATTGGGACTGCATCAAAATAAAAAGCTTCTGCACAGTGAAAGAAACAACCAACAAAAATAAAAGGCAAACTATAAAATGGGAAAAGATATTGTAAATGATAAAGTGTTAGTACCAAAATATATAAAGAACTTCTACAATTCAACACCCAAAAAACAAATAGTCCAATTTAAATAGGCAGAAGACATGAACAGACATTTCTCCAAAGACATACAGATGGCCAACAGACACATCAGGTGTTCATCATCATTTACCATCAAGGAAATAAAAATCAAAACTGCAAGGAGATATCACCTCACACCTGTCAGAATGGCTAAAATCAAGAACACAAAAATCAACAAGTTTGGTGTGGATGTGGAAAAAACGGAACACTTGTACATTGTTGGTAGGCATGCATAGTGGTGCTTCCAATGTGTAAAATGATATTGAGGTTCCTCAAAAAAATTAAAAATAGGATTACCCCAAGATCCAGTAATTGCACTACTTGGTATTTACACAAAGAATACAAAAACACTTATCCAAAGGGACATATGCACACTTATGATTATGGCAGCATTTTTAAAAATAGCCAAGATATGGAAGAAGCCCAAATGCCCATTGATTGTAGTGTGGATAAACAAAAAGTAGTATACTTATTAAGTGGCATATTATGCTGACATAAAAAATGAACTCTTGCCATTTGTAAGACATGGATAAAGCTAGAGAGTGTAATGTTAAGCAAACTAAGTCATTCAGGGAAAGATTATGATTTCATTCATATGTGGAAATTAAGAAACAAAACAAAAAAAGCAAAAAAAAAAAAAAAAAAGAGAGAGAGAGAGAGAAAAGTGAGACAAATCCAGAAACAGACTCTTAATTTTAGAGAACAAATTGATGGTTTCCAGAGGGAACATGTTAAATAGGTGAAGTGATTATGGAGTACACTTGTGATGGGCACCAGGTGATGTATGGAATTCCTGAATCACTGTATTGTACACCTGAAACTAATAAAACATTGTATGTTAACAAAAATAAAAAAGAATACACTTATCTTTATGAGCCCTGAGTAATATATGGAATTGTTGAATCACTATATTGAACTTTTGAAATGGATATAACACTGTATAGTAACTAGGCTGGAATTAAAATTAAACGGAAATAAAAATTAAGAAAAATAAAACAGAAGAGTAAAAAAAAATTAATGGTTAGTTTTCCCTCCCTCTACCCCAATTCCGAGGGGATTTTTCTCTGATCTTAACTGTAAGAATCTGGTAGAGCTCCTAGAGGTTAAAAATCACCAAAGTGTGGGGCCCTCTTATAATGGATACCTTTGGGAGTTTTTAACTCTATAGCTTATCCATACTGATCCCCTGGAAATTTGTCAATTATGGTTCAAGTTTTGCTACCCCAGTATGGGTTCCCAAGCAGGTTTCTGCCCATGGATTTCTGCTTTCATAAATTGTGATTCTATGTTTTCACTAGTATCTGAAATTTTTCAGGAAGTAATTTGCCCTGTGACTTCACTTCTCTGACAGATCTACATAGACTTATTGATTTTTTCAGTTATTTCAGCTTCTTACTTTTTGTTATGATGGAGTGTGAATTTCTAAGCTCCTTACATTCTGGAGCAGTAGTCACAAGTCCCTTTATTGTTGCTTTAATTTGCATTTCACTACTGAGTAATAAAGTTGAATATCTTTTCATGTTCCTATTTGCAATCTATATATCCTCATTGGCATGATGCTCTTTATTTTTCTTTACTTATTTTCTAAGTGAATTAAAAAAAACTATTGAGTTTTAAGAGTTCTCTAAATAGTCTTGATAATTCTTTGTTGGAGTTGGTTTGCAAACATTTTCTCCCAGTCTGTGGTTTTTCTTTTCAACATCCTAATACAGTCTTTCACACAGAAAAATACTTTAATATTTATGAGATCCAAATTGTCAATGTTTCCTTTTTTTATCATGGTTTTAGTGTCAAGTCTAAGAGCTCTTTACTTAGCTGTAGATCCCATGGATTTTCTCCTATCCTTTTTTTAAGATTTTATAGTTCTATCATTTACATTTAAGTTCCTAATCTTTTTTAAGTTCATTTTGTATAAGGTGTGAAGTTTAGGTCAATGTTTATTTTATTTGCCTGTGGATGCCCCATTATTCAAATACCTTTGCTTATTATTATTTATTTAATTATTCTTCCAAGATTTTATTTAAATTTAAGTTAGTTAACATATAGTGTAATATTGGTTTCAGAGGTAGAATTTAGTTATTTAAAATTTACACATAACACCCAGTACTCATGCCAACAAGCACCTTCCTTAATGCCCATCACCCATTTAGTCCATTATCCACCCACCTCTCCTTCAGCAGCCCTCAGTTTGCTCTCTGTATTTAAGAATCTCTCATGGTTTGTCTCCCTGTTTTTATCTAATTTTATTTTTCCTTCCCTTCCCCTATGTTCATCATTTTGTTTCTTAAATTCCACATATGAGTGAAATTATCTGTCTGTCTTTCTCAGACTGACTTATTTTGCTTTGTATAATAAACTCTAGTTCCATCTACATTGTTTCAAATGTCAAGATTTCATTCTTTTTGATGGCCGAGTAATATTCCATTGTATATGTATGTGTGTATATACATACATACATACATACATATATATATTCCATTGTATATGTATGTGTGTATATATGTATACACACCATATCTTCTTTATCCATCAGTCGATGGACATTTTGGCTCTTTCCATAATTTGGCTATTGTTGATAGCACTGCTATAAACATTGGGGTGCATGTATCCCTTTGAATCAGTATTTTTGTAACCTTTGGATAAATACCTAGTAGTGAAATTGCTGGATCATAGCATAGTTCTATTTTTAATTTTTTGAGGAAACTCCATACTATTTTCCAGAGTTGATGCATCAGTTTGCATTCCCACCATCAGTGCAAGAGGGTTCATCTTTCTCTATATCCTCACCAGCATCTGTTTTTTCTTGTGTTATTAATTTTAGCCATTTTGACAGGTGTGGTATCTCATTGTAGTTTTGATTTGTATTTCTCTGATGATGAGTGATGTTGAGCAGTTTTTCACGTATCTGTTAGCCATTTGTAATTCTTCTTTGCAGAAATGTCTGTTCATGTCTTCTGCCCATTTCTTAACTGGATTTTTTTTTATTTGGGGGTGTTGAGTTTCAAAAGTTCTTTACAGATTTGGACACAAGCCCTTTATCCAATATGTTATATGTAAATATTTCTCCCCATTCCATATGTTGCCTTTTAGTTTTGTTGATTGTTTCCCTTGATGTGCAGAAGCTTTTCATTTTGATGAAGTCCCAATAGTTCATTTTTGCTTTTGTTTCCCTTGCCTCCAGAGACATGTATAGTAAGATGTTGGTATGGCTGAGCTCAAACACGTTACTGCCTGTGTTCTCCTCTAGGATTTTGATGGTTTCCTATCTCACACTTAGGTCTTTCATCCATTTTGAATTTATTTTTGTATTTGGTGTAAGAATGTAGTCCAGTTTCATTCATGTCACTGTCCAGTTTTCCCCGCACCAGTTGTTGAAGAGACTTTTTCTTTTCATTGGATATTCTTTCCTGCTTTGTTAAAAGATTAGTTGACCATGTAGTTGTGGCTGTATATCTGGGTTGTCTATTATGATCTATGTGTCTGTTGATCTGCCACTATTGATCTATGTGTCTGTTTTTATGCCAAACATCTTTTGTTTTAAAGGCTCCCCTTCTTCCATTGAATTGTTTTGCTTCTCTATCAAAAATAAAGTGGGCTTATTTGTGTTTGTCTATTTCTGAGCTATCAATTCTGTGGCACTGATCCATGTATCTATCCCTCTAGCAATATTGCACAATTTTTATTACTGGGAATATATGTTGTCTTGCTGATTCCTTCCGCTTTATTTCTCTTTTTCAGATAGCTTTAGCTCTTCTAGGGCTTGTGCCTACCATGTAGATTTTGGAAAATTTTAAATCTACATACAAAATGACTAAAACTTTAATAGAAATTATACTAACCTCATATGTTAATTTGGAAGAATTGACATCTTTACAGTATTGCACCTTTGAATCCATGAATGAGGTCTCTTTCTCAATTTGGGGCTTCTTTGATTTATTTGATTAGTATTTTGTAATATTCAGCAAACAGACCCTCTACATTTTTGTTGTTTCATGTTCTTTGGGGTAATTATAAGTGATATTGTGTTTTTCATTTTGGTTTCCACATGTTGATTGTTAGTATATAGAAGTGCAATGAATTTTTGTTTGTTGACATTGATGAACTCGTATTATTTGTAAGAGTTTTTGTTTTTGTTTTTTAGATTTTTGGGCATTTTCTTCATAGAAACTCATATCAATGCAAATGGACTAAATTTTATTTCTTCCCCTCAAATATGCATTTACCTTATTTCTTTTTCTTGCCTTATTTTGGTGACTTACTTAAATTACATAATACTTTGTAGATTAAGAGTGATGGGAGTGGACCTTTTTGCCTTGTTTGTAATCTAGAGGGAAAGAATTCTGTCTTTTATCATTAGGTATATTAACTATAGGATTTTGAAGGTGCTTTTTATCAATGTGAAGCAATTCTCCTTTACTCCTAACTTGCTGATTGATCATGAATAGATTCTGGATTTTATCAAATGCTTTTTTTGCAACAATTGATATAATTATATGATTTTTCTTCTTTCATTGGTTTATACGGTGAATTGTATTGATTTCTTTATAAATGTTAAAACAATCTTTCATTCCTGGAATAAATCCTACTTGGTCATGTTAGATATTTTTAAAAATACATTGTTGGATTAGATTTGCTGTAATCTTGAAGTTTTCTTTTCTTTTGTTTGTTTGTTTCTTTTTTTTTTTTTTTTGGTCTATGTTCATGAGATATTTTGGTCTTTAACTTTTATTACTGCCTTTGTCTAGTTTTGGTAATACTGATCTCACAAAGTCAATTGTCATTTGTTTCTTCCTCTTCTGGGAGAGATTGTGTAAAATTGGTGTTGATTCTTCTTTAAATGTTTGGTAGAATTTCCTTGTGAAGCTACCTGGGCCTGAGGATTTTCTTTTTCAGAAACTTTTCAATTACAGATTCAATTCCTTTAATGGCTATAGGGCTACTTAGGTTGGCTATTTCATTTTCTTGCATCTTGGTAGATTTTAATTTTTGAATAATTGATTAATTTTTCCAAGTTTCCTAATTTAATGTAAAGTTGTTTGTAAGATTTTTTGTCATTATTTTAATGACTGGATGATCTGTAGTGATATCCCCTATTTCATTCTTGACATGGGTGACTCCTATCTTCTCTCTTTATCATTATCAGTCTTGCTAGCTGGTCATCAATTTTATTGATATTTTTTAAAGAACAAGCTTTGGGGCACCTGGGTGGCTCAGTCGTTAAGTGGCCGACTTCGGCTCAGGTCATGATCTCACGGTCCGTGAGTTCGAGCCCCGCATAGGGCTCTGTGCTGACAGCTCAGAGCCTGGAGCCTGTTTCAGATTCTGTGTCTCCCTCTCTCTGACCCTCCCCCGTTCATGCTCTGTCTCTCTCTGTCTCAAAAATAAATAAACGTTAAAAAATTTTTTTTTTTAAATAAAGAACAAGCTTTGGTTTCTTTGTTTCCTCTATTATTTCACAACAAACATATGAAACCAAAATAAAAAAAACTACAATTGATTTTAACCTCATTGATTTCTGCTTTTATCTTTATTATTTCATACTTAATGTTTTGTTTTTGGTTTATTTTATTCTTTTTTATCTCATTTCTTGAGATTGGAACTTAAGTTATTAATTTGTAACTTTTCCTCATTTATAATATTAAGTATTGAGTACTATATACTTCTTTCTCAATACTACTTTAGTAGCATCACACAAATTTTGATATATTGTATTTTCATATTCATCTACTTCTGTGTATATTTGTGTTTCTATGGTACTTCTTTTTTGACTATTTTTTTAAGAGTGTGTTGTTTAATTTTCAAGTATTTGATGATTTTTTTTACCGTATTTTTCTTTTATTGATTTCTAGTTTGATTTTAGTATGGTTGGAGAGCATACTCTATATGATCTCAATTATTTTACACTTATTGAGTTTATTTTATGATTCAGGATGGTCTCCCTTGGTGACTATCCACGTCCTTGGGGACGTGGAGATAATATATATTCTGATATTGTTGGGTGCACCCTGGTCTATAAATATCAACCACTTTTTGTCGGTTGATAATCTTATTCCAGTTTTTTATATCATTGCTGTTTTGTCTGGTAGTTCTATTAATACTGATGGTAGAATGATGAAGTCCCCAATCATAATTTTTTTTAATTTGTACATTTCATATAAAATCAAAATTTATTGTGTTTGGAATTTTGTGAGTAATTATATACATGCTTGGTTGGGCTATTAGATAATCAAGCCCTGATCATGGTTATAAAGCCATACTGAAGACTCTCAATTTAGATGATTGATTAATACCTATAGAGGACTTCTTGGTTTTAACAAAATTGAAAAAAATGTTTTGCTTAAATAGCAGTGAATCTTATTTCTTATTTCCAATTATTTGTAAGATATCTAAGTTTTTTGGAGTCTTTGAATGTCAAATTATTTTTAACTTTTAAACTTTAAATTATATTTTATCATTTGATTCTCCTTATGATTATTGATATTATATTCATAAGCTCTCTGACTAGAGCTGAGATTAATTTTTGGGCCACAGAAAATCTCAATGCCAATTTGTATTTATCTGTCATATTTTGTGCATCATCTTTATTTTCCAAACTTAATCTGAACACCAAAATTAGTCCTTATGAAAATCATTTTCATTGTTATTAGAATGTACTCTAGACAACAAACCCAGTAAGTCATGTACTGTCATCAAACTCTCAGAATTGCTTTAGAAGTTTACTAACTACATCAGGCATATCAAATCCAATGACTTTATGACATTGTCATGTATCCTTCTGTCAAAACTTGTAGCTATAAGTCAACTAGAAGACAAATATTTATTAAGAATATATCATGCTACAGTACCTTAGCTATTATTAAGCGAGATGCAGAGGACCACTGTCACCAAGATGGTGGTATAAGCTGTTCCTGACTTTGCTTTCTCTCACAAGAAGAGAATACCAACTATTGAAGAAAAAGACACCACTGAGAGAATTTTAGGGGTGAGACTGAAGGACCTGCATCACAGAGACCATGAAAGACTGCATTAGAAGGGTATGAGAAGCAGGCACACACTGATCACATTTCCCCTTCCCCAGACCAGCACAGCACCATGGGGAGAGGTCTCCCCTGGACCTTCAGTTCTTCCACTGGGAAAAGAGAACACAGGTGGAACAACAAGCCTCTCCTCCAAGCCTTGTGGGTTGCTTTGAAGGATATCTTTCTCTGATCTGGCACCATAGAAATTGCAGGGGAATCTCTAGAGCTCAACCACTGGGAATCTGACTGTGAAGGAGAATGGAGAGGGGCTTGCAACAACCAGCACATGGATCTTGGCAGACCAAGACCAAGTTCATGCCTGCAGTGCCCAAGTGGTAATACCAATCAGAAATTTTGCTCATCTGCAGAACAAAGTCACTCTGACTGGGGAACTTGGCAGGGTGCAGATCTGTTTGATTCAGATCCTCAAACAAGGACTTTTGCTCTACAACTTGGTTTGCCTGCCCAGGTAAGGAACTGAAACACACCTCCATCTGCTATGGAGAGTCTCTTCTAGTATCATCTGACCAGAAGGGCTATTGACAACTCTTGGAAGTTGTGTGGCCAAGTGTACCATCTAGAGTGTCTTCTGGCCCCATTTGATTAGAAGGACTGGGAACAATTTTTGGAAGCTGTACAGCTCAGTGGTACTTGAGCCAAGAGGTTCCAAACTTCTGTTTTTATTCTGGTAGTACCCTAATTTTCTTATATTCTTTTCTCCCTCTTTTTCTAGACCCTTCCTCCACCTTTTTCCAACACTCCACTTTTTTTTTCCTAATTTTTTCCTTCTCATTTCCTGGGTTCCTCTCCCCCCAATTAACATTATTTTATTTTAGAAAGCACATATTTTTCAGCTAATGTAATTCTAAAGTAATAGATTATCTTTTGTATTTGGTTACTTGACAATTAATCTACATATTACTGCAAATTACTGACCCAGTGCCTCCTTAATATATATGTTTTTATCTGATTAGTTTGATTTTTAGCAAACACTTGTATACCTACTTTTAAATTTTCCTTTAAATGTTAACTTTGTGAAAAAGAAAAAAAGTATCCAAAGGAAAGTAACTCCATTTTTTCTTGGAAAGTAACTCCTCTTGCATAAAAACATTTATGTCAGTAATTAGTCAGATATTGTACAATTGCCAGGTGATAGAGATAATCCTTGTTATTTTGTGTTAGGTAAATTTTCCAGTGCAGAAATTAATAAAATGATCAGAAAGCTTTTCCCTGTGTTTATCTTTTTTTGTGTATGAAAGTCTGCCTTCCATTACCACTGGGAAATGTGTATAATGTGCTGCTTTTCATGGCTTTGATACACTAAGTGGTAGTAGTTGCAAATGTATGATATGATGTGAAGGAGTTCACTATCCCTCTACTTCTAAATAATTCTTCTGGAGATGCTTGAAGTCTCCTCATAAAAGATTGATTATCTTTTCAGAAGATCCTGGTTTGTTGTACTGGGTAATATGTATGGTATAAGGACAATGGTGTCAGACTGCCTAAGTTCAATTTCTGGCATAAGCTGTTACTAGCTGTACAAACTTGGGTAAGTACTAAACCTTCCTAAGCATTAGTGCTATCATCTTTAAGTGGGGATAATAATTATATCCAAACTTATAGAATTATTATAAGAATTAAGTGAATTAAATAATAATTAAAGGAGTGCAACATGTGGTACATAGTAGTTGTTCAATAATCTTCAGTTATTATTTATAAATAACTGTTTTCTAACTATATTGTATTTAAAATCTCTAGCTCTGTTATGTAGGTTTATTATTCTTTTCATAGAAAACTGAGTCAAAAGACACCTGGGTGGCTCAGATGGGTGAGTGTTTGATTTTGGGTCAGGTCATGATCTTGTGGTTCCTGAGTTTGAGCCCCATGTCAGGCTCTGTGTTGACAGCTCAGAGTCTGGAGCCTGCTTCAGATTCTGTGTCTTTCTTTCTGCCTCTTGCCTACTCATACTCTATCTGTCTTTCTCTCTCTCAAAAGTAAATAAACATTTAAAAAATAAGAAAAAAACCACGAAAACTGAGTCAAAGTGACATTTTGTAATTTTTCTATGGTCAAACAGTAAAAGGCGGATTTAAGAACTGAACCCAGTTCAGCTTCATTCTGTAGTTAATATTTTCCATTAGCCTTTCAAATGCCCACAGATGCACAGAACACTAAGTCCAAATGTTTTGCTGTGAATAATCTTATTAGATGACTTTAAAACGAGTGCACATGATAAATTTTGGCTTCATAAAATGCACTATTATTTTGTAATAATTACCATTACTTAAATCTACTTAAAAGTCTATAGCAAGTGTCTCTTTTCCATTTTTACTTAGTGTTTTTTTCTTTATCAAGATGTTTTGAATGCCTCAAATATAGCTATTTTTATATCTCTCTGGTGTAAACAGACCCATGATATCTCCAATGTTGCATTCAATATTGTTGAAAGGTATTTATTTACCCAGTGAAAGTCTAATAAATTATTTGATATAACAATGTACCAGCAATATTTTATTTTAATGAATCGACTTATCTACCTCATTTAAGGTCTAGTCTCTTTCTATCAATAACTACATAAATAAACATTCAAGGGACAAATGAAATAATAAATCTTAATATTTCACCTAGCTGAAGCTAAAAATCAAGACATTTAAATGCTTGGGGTGTCTGGGTGGCTCAGTCAGTTGAGCATCCAACTCTATTTTTGCTTAGGTCATGATTTCACAGTTCTTGAGATTGAACCTCACTGTCAGGCTCTGTGCTGTCAGTGGGATTCTCTCTCTCTCTCTCTCTCAAAATAAACATTTTTATAGAAGATATTTAAATGATTCTGGGAAACTGTATGTTTATGAAATGGTTTCATTTTTTTTTTTAGCGATGTGGCAAGCATGGGTGCTTTTTCAAAAGGTATAGCGGGAATGATGATTTTATATGGATGCCTTGAAGAAAATTAAATCTTGCTAAGGTATCTTCCTAAGGTCACTGCAAAGTGAAATGACAATAGTGACTGAGAGTGTTACACTATGCTACCTAATGCAAATCAAGTGAGTGAACACCAGTAACTTCTCTAGGGCTTGCCTATATCAGTTCTCACAAGACCAATGGGAGAGCATTGCATTTCAGACTCTCCCCACTCCCACAGAGTCCTAGAGCTATTTCAGTTAATTTTATAATCTTTGGCAAGTCACTTAATCTCCAAGTGTCTTAACTTTTTAACCTTTATTTCTGTGGTGGCGGTAGAGTGATGGTGGTTCAGGTAAATAACCATTAAAGACAGTTTTAAACTGTAGCTTATATAACCCTATGGCATATTCCACAAATTAATTTCTGTGAAATTGCTTCTATAAATGGTTATAAATTTTAGAGACCCTTATTTGAAAGAGTCTTAAATGCTGTTTCTGTAAAGTAATGATGCAAAAAAGCAGACTAGAAAAATGACTGTCATTGGAAAGCCCTGAACATCTCCTCTTGGTGCAAGAGTGTGCTGTATCACAATTTGTTCTGCCAAAATTTAAAATTTGAATCTTGGTTGAAGAGAAGATCAGAGTGAAGGAAAACTGATATATTCCTCATCAAAGTGAATTTCATTTGCGTTTTACAGAAAGAATTATAAGATAGGCAATCATTTTTACTTTAGAAAGCCGAAAACATTTTGCCTATTGATGTTGTAGGGGCTGAAGTCAGGCTGCTCCAAAGTAGGTCACTTGGGCATGAAGATGAGAGTTAAAAGCAATCAAAATAAAACAGGTTCAGAAAAAGCTCTTTTCCTCCCACTCAACTTCTTTCTTATATTAGGAAGAGAGCTATTAACAGAGACTGCTCTTTACCTAAAAATTTATTACTTATGTAGTAAACAAAGGGCAACCTTTGTTTTCCAAACAACTCCTTTTACCTTTTTGCAAATAGTCTTTCTTCCCTTTGCATCCTTAGATCACTTCCCCTCTCCTTAGCTCATATAAGTATCCTGTTGCCTATCTTTGGAATTTCCATGTCTGTGTGGTTTCCCTGTAATTATACTATTAAATTTAATTTTGTCCTGTTAATCTGTTTCATCTCAATTCTTAGTCCAGACAGAAGGATCTTGAAAGGCAGAGGAAGCTCTTCCTCCCTAATAATGTTTCTTAGGGAATCAAAATAGTTTGATATAGCTTCTGATAAAAAGATGTTTATTATCTTTATATAAAAAAGAAACAGAAGTCTTAGATATTCAAATGCTGGCAAAATAAAATTCGACAACTCTAATTTGCACACATGTACTTAACCATTAAATGCCATCTTCAATTTTTTTCAACCTTTTCATCTCCTTTATTGTCTTTTTTGTTTTTAATGGGGTAGAGTTTTATGTACATGTATATAGGAGAGTTGAAGTATATTGGCAAATTCAGCCTACCTCATGTTTCATATGGTCTATAAGCCAGGAATGTTTTTTAAATGTTTTTTAATGGTCAAAATAAGTTAAAAACATAATATTTCAAGGAATATGAAAATTATATGAAATTTAAATTTTAGCATCTACAAATACAATTTTATCAGAACACAACTCATATATTTACATAGGAGTTGAGTAGTTGTAACAAAAACTCAGAGTCTAACGTGTTTACTAGCCAGTTATTTACAGGTAAAGTTTGCTGGCCTCTGATTGTTTCTGTCTTTCATCTTGTTTTCTCTCCTACAAATTGTTAAAAAACAAAAATGTTAGCATTAATTTGCAAAATAATTTGCTTTATTTACTATACTCAAAGACTAGTATGCTGGTATCCTGGCAATAGAACTGGAAAAGGGCAAGATAGTAATGCTGGTTATTATAAACCATACTAAAGAGAGATGGTTTCCAAGCCTATGGAACTCCTTATGTTATGCTATTTTATAAAACACTGTATCCATCTCCCTTAGAAATGTCAGATAAGTGCTATTTTGTTACCTGATTAAAATACAGCATGTAATTGAAATAAATAATGCAATGTGTTTTTAAAATATTCCATAATTTGTATTTCCAACTCATTCAAACTGTACATTCTTCCTAACAATTAGTGTGAATTAATTAGTCTGTGATACATTGGTTTTACATGGTTTTCTGCCTTCTCTAAATATAGGCAAGCCATTTTTATTCATCAGTGTTCTGAAAAAAAGAAATTAAAAAAATAAAGCAATTATATCAAATTATAATAAAGTTACAATTTATGTAACCCTTAATTAACTCTACAAAGATTATTTATTATATGTTAGAAATAAAACACGGAGAAGATAAAAGATACAGTTTCAGTTCTTGAGAATTAATATCTTTGTTAAGGACATAAAAAATTATATTAAAAACACAAAGGTGAAACAAACAAAAACAGAAAAAGGATGCCAATTGTCTGAGTTGATCACAGCAATAGAAAATTCCAAGTCTTTAGAGTCTTTTCCTTACTTATTATTATATGGTCATAGTGGAAAATATTTCACTACTTGGTTGAGTTAAATAAGGATTCCAATTAGTGTTGGGTTTAGAAATATTGATTAGATATCCCAACATTAGTTATGGTGGGGTTGGGAGTTTCAGGATATGATGGTTCATATCTAAACATTTGCAAGTCAAAGATGCAGACATGACCTACTCATGCCATGTGTGTCAAAATATGCATGGTTTTCATAGATGAGACTTCCATGTTTTAACAAATGGATTTGGCTGTAGTGTTAGGAGTATGAATGTTTTTGCATAATGATCAATTGAAAAAGCAGCTTTCTAAATTATCATACTTTCAGGGAACAATTCAGTTATTAATAAACATTCACTCCAACGTTTGCACGAAGCAGAGTAACAACCATGCTTTTTCAGATAAATAATTTCATCCAAGTATTAGGGCAACATAATGTATTTTTTGATATTTTAAGTTACTCATGCTTTCAGTTCATTTAAGCTCTAAAACTTAGAGGTATAAATCTTTTATCTCTAATCCCCCAAGTTACCCAACCCCAATAAAATAATTTTAGATTTCTGTTTCCTAAGGCTTTTTAATGATTTGCACTCATAGTTGCTTCTATCTAGATCATTCCTTGGGCACTATTTTATTTTATAGAGTACAATCATAGCCCTGTTTGTGCTGCAACAGAGATTTGACAGTGTGTGGACTATGTCTGCTATTTATTTGTAACACAGTAAGATATATTGTCAGCCCCTGGGTGAAAGTTATTAGTTTAGTGCCAGAACATATGTGTTTGCCTGTGCTAGGAGTAAGATAAGAAAAAATCAGGGCCTTGCATGCTTTTACTTAGTTTTTATGTTTTGTCCACTAATGAAGTAGATTTGTATTATCTCATGTTTTAAGAAAAGAACTCTTTATTTTTCCATAGAATTTAGAGTGCCAGTCTTGTCACTCCGTCTGAAGCAAATGTCTTTTCACTCTTAAAGGAGCATCCAATGGATTAGTCTGAGTCTACAAGTCAGGAAAGGAAAAAGATGCTATTGATTTTGAGATCATCCAAGTAGAATAAGTTACATCTTCTGGTTATTTTCTGCGAGGTAGAATGAGGAAACTACTTGACAAGACAGTGATATTAATTCTGGTAATCAGCCATGTAGATTAAAGGTACTTGGTCAACATAATTATATAGACTAGAAGGAGTTCTGCCTTAGCAAGACTTGTAAGGCTACCCAACATTGTTGTCTGAATTATCACTTCATACTATTTTAATCTCTTTCTCCCCCATTCTTTTTTTATTCTGTTTTTTGTTTGTTTTGTTTTGTTTTGTTTGTTTTTGCAAGCTAATTTTGGCTTCCACCATTATTGTGATAATAAAATATTATCTATGTTGGACTCTGAAAAAGTTCCTTTTCAAACTGGTTTCTTGATATTATGATTGATCAGTAGCACAAATTAATCCCTAAATTTTGCCAATTTTACCTTCTAAAGTGTCTTAGCATCTGTCCATTATCCCATTTATCTCCACTATACCTTGACCATAAATCTGCCACTTTGGCACTTGTCTGGACTCAGGTAGAGCCTTCAAAAGACTCAAAACCTATGCACCCTGGCCCCTTTCTAATTTTTACTCCACAATGAACCAGAGTAATATTTGATAAAAGCAAATTTGGTCATATCAACTGTGTTCCCTTCTGAGAACTCCTTAATCACTTCCAATTGCTATTAGGATAAAAGACATCCCCCATTAATCAATTACTCAAGTTCTACATGGTCTCCCACGTATTTGATGGATATTTATGGAGTGGTATTCTAGGCAAGATCTTTGTGCTCTTGGACCTCACATTGAATGATCTGGGATTTACTGTCCATGTCTCCAGCCTGACCATGAGTTCCCCTTGCTCAGTATAAAGAGATTTCTTTTTTTTTTTTTAATTTATTCTTTTGGGGCGCCTGGGTGGCTCAGTCAGTTGAGCGTCCGACTTCAGCTCAGGTCATGATCTCACAGTTTGTGAGTTTGAGCCCGCGTCGGGTCTGTGCTGACAGTTCAGAGCCTGGAGCCTGCTTTGGATTCTGTGTCTCCTTGCCTCTCTGCCCCTCCGATGCTCATGCTCTGTCTCTCTCTGTCTCTCAATAATAAATGAACATTAAATTTTTTTAAAAGAAAATTTATTTTTATTTATTTTTGAAGAGAGATAGAGAGCAAGTAGGGAAAAGGCATAGAGAGAGAGGGAGACAGAATCCCTGCTCTGAGTGCAGAGCCTGATGTAGGGCTTGAACTCATGAATGATGAAATCATGGCCTAAGCTGAAGTCGAGTTGGTCACTTAACTGACTGAGCCACCCAGGAGCCCCAGTATGCAGAGATTTCTTTCAGTTCCTTTCTTTTGCCTTGTTCTTCCTTTGTTACATGCACATTCTTAATCTTTCTACTCTTTCATTGGACCTCAGTTCCAGTGTTCATCCTACAAAAAAACACTCCTTGACTTTCTTAACAAGGTACCCCTGCAACTATGTGATGTCTTAGCCAGTTGTACTTTTCTATAACATTTTTACATTTGCTTATGATTATTTAATACTCTACCATTTTGAAGGTGAGTTTCTTGAGGTCATAAAATGCCATCTTTGCCAAGCACTTTATTTGTGGTGCTTATTACAGGACCTGGTGTACAAGAACCATCAATAAACTATGTTGAATGAGTGATTCCTACCCCTTAGGTAATAACCCATAAACATTCAGACTTTTGTTTCCAATGACTTGCTACATCTCACTTTTAACATATATTTATGACATACACTTACGACATATTATGATATATATTATTTGCTAGTGATTTAATATTCTCAAGTAAAAAGAAAAACTGCTAAGAAAAATTAAATCTATCTATCTATTGCCTATCTATCTATGTATCATCTATCTATCATCTGTCATCTATCCTCACTGGTTATAAATAAATATACAAGGGAGGCAATCAACATGGCAGAGAAGTAGGTGGACTCAAAGTTTCCTTGTCCCTCAAACACAGCAGTATTGAGGCCAGAAGACTTGGAATTCCAGGAAACTGGGCTACAGAGACAGAAACATCTCCAGGGGCCCACGGTGACAACATGACAGGTCATAGGTGCAAGATTGTGAACTGGGAGAGATAAAATGGGCAGCTTGGGAACAGAGGGGAAGGATCCCCTTCTGTGGAGAGACAAGAGGAAGAGCAAGAGAGGCTGTGGAAGTGTAGGGTTGTATTTAGATAAGAGAAAAACCATGGATAAGGAGATGGGAAAAATAAGAAAGAACCAATTTCTAACTGTGGGGCTATCTCCACACTGTTCGAGTGCCTATGGAGGAGGAGAGCCAGCCCCAGCCTCCATAGCTAGCTTCCAGGAGTGGTTGGAGACAGCAGTCTTCTCCTTGAATGCTGTGGGAAGAAGACAAATAGCCATTCCAAGGGCAAAAGACCCTGCAGGTCCTCCGCCACCCAGAGGCCCTTTGTGACAGTACCTTGAAGTGACAGTACCCAGGAACCGGGGCACACGGATTAGGATCCTTTAAGATATTGGGGTTTGAATTCCAGCCAAGTGCCAGGGAGGTGTGGGAGACAGTGGAGTGGGACATAGTGGCCTGCTTACACCCACTTGGCACTGTGAGGAGCCAGAGACCCTTAGTTGGCAGGCTGAACAGAGCGACACTTCCCTGGAACAAGATGTGCATGGAGCAGGATCCTTTAAGACACTGGGGTTTGAATTCCAGCCAAACACCTGGGAGGCACAGGAGACTGTAGAACAAAACAAAACTGGCCTTCTCCTGCCATATGACACTGTGAGGACAGCCTGAACAGAGGGTTTGGGAACCATGGTCTGGGGAGGAGACACTGGGTTATTGCCATTTTTCTCCCCATCACCAACAAGGTGGGGTTTCAAGGGAATGGACAGCTGGCACACAGTGGAGGTGGGACCCTCCTATGCCAAATCATGCCCTCCGTCCCTAGTAAACGCTTATCTAACAGAGCAAAATTGACACTAACCAAACCAGACAGTCCGTCCTCCAGACCAGCACAGGGACCGGTTCTAAGGTGCCATCAGATATTGGTCCAGTGGTTTTTCATTCTTTGATTTGATTCCTGGTCAATTCTTATTTTATGTATCATATATATGTGTATATATATATATATATATATATATCTCATATATATATGTATCATATATATATGTATATATACACACACAATATGTATATATATATATATAATATATATACATACATTATATATATATATATATATATTCCTTCCTTTTATTCTTCTTAATTTTTTCCCTTCTCTAGTCTAGTTATTCTGGTTGTAGTCTTGTTTAAGCAGACATTTTTAATATAATCTTTTTTACCCTTCTTCTGTATCTGCTTTTTATTTTCCTCTCTCTCTGTCTGGACTAAGTTGTATAGTTTCTCTGATTCTCTGCCTGGTCAAATTTTTTTTCTTTTTCTTTTCCTCAAGCCTGTCATTTCTCTCTCTGTATGGGATAAGACATTTTTCACCACCCCCTTTTAAAAAATTTTTCTAGGGATACTTCAATGAACAAATAAAAGCCCATGTGGTGGAAGATCCCAACCACCACTACAAGTAGAGAGATAAAGCAACCAGAGTCCCAGAGTCTCAGCAGAGAACATGAGTCATGCTTCAAAACACCTCCTGAAGAGCCAGGCCCTGGACATCATTATCACCCCTTTTTAAAATAGTAGTGCTCACAGAAGCAGGACTTATAACAAACTATTAAAACACATAAGGGACTGGGTTGCCTGGGTGGCTTACTCAGTTGAGCAGCCAACTTCAACTCAGATCATGATCTGATGGTTCACAAGTTCCAGACCTGTGTTGGGCTCTGTGCAGACAGGTCAGAGCCTGGACCCTGCTTCAAATTCTGTGTTTCTGTGTCTCTCTTCCCCCCTTCTGCTCTCTCTCTCTCTCTCTCTTTCTCTGTCTCACACACACACACACACACACACACACGAGGGACAGAAAACTAGCCAATATGATTAAATGGAAGAATTCTCCTCAAAAGAAATTCCAGGAGGAAGTGGCAGCTAGAGAATTGCTCAAAACATATATAAACAACATAACTGAACAAGAATTTAGAATAATAGTCATAAGATTAATAGCTCAGCTTGCAAAAAAAAACAGAGGACAGCAGAGAATGTATTGCTGCAGAGGTCGAGAAACTAAGATATACTCATGATGAAATAAGAAATGTTGTAAATGAGATGCAAATAACCTAGATGCAATGACAGCAAGGATGGAGGAGACAGAGGGGAGAAACAGTGAAATAGAAGATAAAATTATGGAAAATGGTGAAGCCAAAAAAAAAAAAAAAAAAAAAAAGAGCGGTAAAAAAATACTAGACCACAAAGGGAGAATTAGAAAACTAAATGATTCAATGAAACATAATAATATCTGTGTCATAGGAATTCCAGAAGAAGAGAGAAAGGGGCAGAAGGTTTACTTGAACAAATTATAGCTGAGAACTTACCTAATCTGGGGAAGGAAACGGACATCCAAACCCAGGAAGCACAGAGAACTCCCTTAAGATTTAACAAGAAGAGTTCTTTTCCATTGCAAATCATAGTAAAACTGGCAAAATACAAAGACAAAGAGAGAATTCTGAAAGCAGCCAGGGATAAACAGGCCTTAACCTACAAGGGTAGACACATAAGGGTAGTAGCAGACCTATCCACTGAAACTAGGCAGGCCAGAAGGGAGTGACAGGAAATATTCAATGTGCTGAATAGGAAAAATATGAAGCCAAGAATCCTTTATCAGCAAGCTTGTCATTCAGAATAGAAAGAGAGATAAAGGTTTTCCCAGACAAACAAAAACTGAAGGAATTCATTTAATGGTGACTAAACCACCCCTACCAGAGATCCTAAAGGGGACTCTGTGAATGGAATGTTACAAAGGCCACAAAGGACCAGAGACATCACTACAAGCATGAAACCTACAGATAAGACAATGACTGTGAATCCATATCTTTCAATAATAATACAGTGTAAATAGACTAAATGCTCTAATCAAAAGATATAGGGTCCCAGAATGGACAAAAAGAAAAAACACCAAGACCCATCTATTTGCTGTCTATAAGAGGTCCATTTTAGACCCGAGGAAACTTTCACATTGAAAGTGAGGGGCTGGAGAACGATCTATCATGCTACTGGAAGTCAAAAGAAAGCTGGAATAGCTGTACTTACATCAGAGAAACTATATTTTAAACAAAAGGCTGTAACAAGAGATGAAGAAGGGCATTATATCATACTTATGGGTCTATCCATCAAGAAGAGCTAACAATTAGAAATGTTTATGCACCCAATTTGATGACACCCAAATATATAAATCAATTAATCACAAACATAAGCAATCTTATTGAAAAGAATAAGGTAATTGCAGGTGACTTTACTTACTTACTTACTTACTTACTGCAATGCACAGATCATCTAGGCAGAGAATCAAAAAAGAAACAATGGCTGTGAATGATACACTGCACCAAATGGGCTTGACAGATATATTCAGAACTTTGCAACCAAAAGCAGCAGAATACACATTCTTTTTGAGTGCACACAAAACCCTCTCCAAGATAGATCACATAGTGGGTCACAAAATAGTCCTTACTAAATATAAAAGAATTGACATCATACTATGCATATTTTCTGATCACAATTCTATGAAACGTGAAATCAACCACAAAAATAATTTGGGAAACCTCCAAATACATGGAGGTTAAAGAACATCCTACTAAAGAATGAATGGGTCAACCAGGCAATTAGAGAAGAAATTTAAAAATATATGTAAACAAATAAAATTTAAAACCCAACATTCCAAACCCTCTGGGATGTAGCAAAAGCAGTCTTAAGAGGAAAATACATTGCAATCCAGGCCTATCTCAAGAAACAAGAAAAATACCAAATACAAAATCTAACAGCACACCTTAAGGAATTAGAAGCAGAATAGCCAAGAAATCCCAAAGCCAGTGGAAGATAAATAATAAAGATTAGAGCAGAAATAAACAGTATAGAATCCAGAAAGAAAAACAGTACAACTCATCAATTAATCTAAAAGGTGGTTTTTTGAAAAAGTAAACAAAATTGATAAACCCCTAGCCAGACTTCTCAAAAAGACAAGCCAGGACCCAACTAGATAAAATCATGAAAGAAAGGGGACAGATCACAATCAACATCACAGAAATACAAACAATTATCAGAAAATACTATGAAAAATTATATGCCAACAAACTGGACAACCTGGAAGAAATGGACAAATTCCTACATACCCACACACTAACAAAACTTAAATGGGAAGAAATAGAAAATTTGAAAAGACCAAGAACCAGTGAAGAAATTGAATCAGTTATCAAAAATCTCCCAACAAATAAGAGTCCTGGGCCAGATGGCTTCCCCGGAGAATTCTACCAGACATTTAAAGCAGAGTTAATACCTATCCTTCTCAAGCTGTTCAAAAAAAGAAATGGAAGGAGAGCTTCTGGACTCATTCTATGAAGCCAGCATTACCTTAATTCCCAAACTAGACAGAGACTCCGCTAAAAAGGAGAATTATAGGGCGAATATCCCTGATAAAATTAGATGCAAAAATTCTCAACAAGATACCAGCAAATCGAATTCAATAGTATATCAAAAGAATTATCCACCCTGATCAAGTGGGATTAATTCCTGGGTTGCAGGGCTGGTTCAATATTCACAAATCAATCAATGTGATACATTACGTTGATAGAAGAGAGGGTAGGAACCATATGATCCTATCAATAGATACCAAAAAAGGATTTGACAAAATACAGCATCCTTTCTTAATAAAAACCCTCAAGAAAGTAGGGATAGAAGGAACATACCTTAACATCATAAAAGCCTTATATGAAATGCTAATATCATCCTCAATGGGGAAAAACAGAGCTTTCCCCTTGAGATCAGGAACACGGCAGGGATGTCCACTCTCACCACTGTTGCTTAACATAGTGTGGGATGTCCTAGCGTCAGCAGAGACCAAAATGAAATAGAAAGCATCCAAATTGGCAAAGAAGAAGTCAAACTTTCACTTTTTGCAGATGATATGAAACATTACATGAAAACCTGAAAAATTCCAACAAAAAGCTGCTAGAACTAATGCATGAATTTAGGAAAGTTGCAGGGTACAAAATCAATGTACAGAAATCAGTTGCATTTTTATACACCAATAATGTAGCAACAGAAAGAGAAATCGAGAAATCAATCCCATTATAATTGCACCAAGAACCATAAAATACCTATGAATAGACCTAACCAAAGATATAAAAGATCTGTATGAAGAAAACTATAGAAAACTTATGAAGGAAATTAAAGAAGATACAAAGAAATGGAAAAACATTTCATGCTCATGGATTAGAAGAACCAATATTGTTAAAATGTCAATACTATCCAAAGCAATCTACACATTCAGTGCAATCCCAATAAAAATTGCACCAACATCCTTCTCAAAACTAGAACAAACAATCCTAAAATCCTATGGAACCATAAAAGACCCCAAATAGTCAAAGTTGTGTTGAAAAAGAAAACCAAGGTGGGAGGCATCACAATCCAGACTTTAGCCTCTACTACAAGACTATAATCATTAATAGAGTATGGTACTGGCACAAGAACAGAACATAGACCAAAGGAATAGAATAGAGAACCCAGAATTGCACCCACAAATGTATGGCCAACTAATCTTTGACAAAGCAGGAAAGAGTATCCAATGGAAAAAAGACAAGTCTCTTTAGCAAATGGTGCTGGGAGAACTGGACAGCAACATGCAGAAGAATGAAACTGGACCACTTTCTTACACCATACACAAAATAAGCTCAAAATGGATGAAAGACCTAAATGTGAGACAAGAAGTCATCAAAAGTGTAGAGAAAACAGGCAACAACCTCTTTGACCTCAATCGCAGCAATTTCTTGCTTGACATGTCTCCAAAGGCAAGAGAAATAAAAGCAAAAATGAATAATTGGGGTCTCATCAAGATAAAAAGCTTCTGCACTGCAAAGGAAACAATAAACAAACTAAACTGACAGAATGGGAGAAGATACTTGTAAATGACATATCGGATAAAAGGTTAATATCCACAGTCTTTAATGAACTTACCAAACTCAACACCTGAAAAACAAATAATCCAGTGAAGAAATAGACAGAAGATGTGAATAGACACTTTTCCAAAGAAGACATCTAAATGGCCAACAGACACATGAAAAGATGCTCAATATCACTCATCATCAGGGAAATACAAATCAAAACCACAATGAGATACGACCTCATACCAGTCAGAGTGGCTAAAATTAACAACTCAGGAAATAACAGATGTTGGTGAGGATGTGGAAAAATGGGAACCCTCATGCTCTGTTGGTAGGAGTGCAAACTGGTAGACCCACTCTGGAAAACAGTGGGGAGGTTTCTCCAAAAATTAAAAATAGAACTACCCTATGACCCAGGAATAGCACTACTAGGAATTTACCCAAAGGATACAAGAGTGCTGATTCATAGAGGCACATGTACCCCAATGTTTATAGCAGTGCTTTCAACAATAGCCAAATTATGGAAAGATCCCAAATGTTTATCAACTGATGAATGGATAAAGAAGATATGGTTTATATATACAATGGAATACGACTTGACAATGAGAAAGAATGAAATCCTGCCATTTTCAATAACGTGGATGGAATTGGAGGGTATTATGCTAAGTGAAATAAGTCAGTCAGAGAAAGACAGATATCATATGTTTTCACTCATATGTGGAAACTGAGATACGTAACAGAAGACCATGGGGGAAGGGAAGGGGAAAAATAGTTTGAAACAGAGAAGGAGGCAAACCATAAGAGACTCTTAAATACAGAGAACAAACTGAGGGTTGAAGGGAGGGTAGTGGAGGGGGGAAATGGGTGATGAGCAGGTAGGAAAGCACTTGTTGTGGTGAGCACTGGGTGTTGTGTGTAAGTGATGAATCATGGGAATTTACCCCCAAAACCAAGAGCACACTGTATATACATTGTATGTTAGCTAACTTGATAATTAATTATAAGTTAATAATAACTAAATAAATAGCATATAAAATAAATAAACAAACAAACATAATTAAAGCTTTTATTTTCATATTGAATTCACTTTTCCCTCCCATTTTCTTTCTTCTAAATTAATAATTGTTTTTTCAACTATTCTCAAAATTTATTATTATACATAATCATTAGAGACCCTATCCTTTTATTTACTTTTGTACATAGCACTTTCATCATATGATATAAACCCTAGAATTCTGAATCCCCCGTTGTTAGAACAATGCTGAGTGCATAGTAGATATTCAATAAATATTAAATAAATCAATTAATAAATAAATCTATATCAATAAATGTTAAAAAAAATAAAGTCCTCTTTATCTTAATTTTTATATAATTAACTTAAAAATTGTATCTCATGTGGGATGTGGCTGTTGTTCTATTTTTATAACAAAGAGTATAACATATTATACGTATATAATAATATATTATGAAATATAATGAAAGTATACCCTATAAACTCATCACCCAATTTAAGAAATGGATCACTGGAGGGAACACCTCGGTGGCTTAGTGTTTAAGCATCTGACTTCATCTCAAGTCATGACCTCATGGTCCATGAGTTGGAGCCCCGCATCAGGCTCTGTGCTGACAGCTCAGAACCTGGAGCCTGCTTCAGATTCTGGGTCTCCTTCTCTCTCTGCCCCTCCCCCACTCATCTGTCTGTCCCTGCCCCTCAAAAATGAGTAAATGTTAAAAAAAAAAATAAAAGAAGAGGAATTGGAGGAAGATGGCGGCGTAGGAGGACGCGGGGCTCACAACGCGTCCTGCCGATCACTTAGATTCCACCTACACCTGCCTAAATAACCCAGAAAACCGCCAGAGGATTAGCAGAAGGGAGTCTCCGGAGCTTTGCGCAGACTAGAGGCCCACGGAAGAGGGTAGGAAGGGTGGCGAGGTGGTGCGCGATCCACGGACTGGCGGGAGGGAGCCGGGGCGGAGGGGCGGCTCGCCGGCCAAGCAGAGCCCCCGAGTCTGGCTGGCAAAAGCGGAGGGGCCGGACAGACTGTGTTCCGACAGCAAGCGCGACTTAGCGTCTGGGAGGTCATAAGTTAACAGCTCTGCTCGGAAAGCGGGAAGGCTGGAGGACAAAGGGAGGGAGAGCTGCTGAGCCCCCGGACGGCAGAGCTCAGCTTGGCGGGGAACAAAGGCGCCAGCGCCATCTCCCCCGCCCATCCCCCAGCCAAAATCCCAAAGGGAACCAGTTCCTGCCAGGGAACTTGCTCGCTCCGCGCAAACACCCAACTCTGTGCTTCTGCGGAGCCAAACCTCCGGCAGCGGATCTGACTCCCTCCCGCTGCCACAGGGCTCCTCCTGGAGTGGATCACCTAAGGAGAAGCGAGCTAAGCCTGCCCCTCCACCCCCCGTGCACCTTGCCTACCCACCCCAGCTAATACGCCAGATCCCCAGCAACACAAGCCTGGCAGTGTGCAAGTAGCCCAGACGGGACACGCCACCCCACAGTGAATCCCGCCCCTAGGAGAGGGGAAGAGAAGGCACACACCAGTCTGACTGTGGCCCCAGCAGTGGGCTGGGGGCAGACATTGGGTCGGACTGCGGCCCCGCCCACTAACTCCAGTTATGCACCACAGCACAGGGGAAGTGCACTGCAGGTCCTCACCACGCAAGGGACTCTCCAAAATGACCAAACGGAAGAATTCCCCTCAGAAGAATCTCCAGGAAATAACAACAGCTAATGACCTGATCAAAAAGGATTTAAATAATATAACAGAAAGTGAATTTAGAATAATAGTCATAAAATTAATCGCTGGGCTTGAAAACAGTATACAGGACAGCAGAGAATCTCTTGCCACAAAGATCGAGGGACTAAGGAACAGTCACGAGGAGTTGAAAAACACTTTAAACGAAATGCAAAACAAAATGGAATCCACGATGGCTCGGCTTGAAGAGGCAGAGGAGAGAATAGGTGAACTAGAAGATAAAGTTATGGAGAAAGAGGAAGCTGAAAGAAAGAGAGATAAAAAAATCCAGGAGTATGAGGGGAAAATTAGAGAACTAAGTGATACACTAAAAAAAAATAATATACGCATAATTGGTATCCCAGAGGAGGAAGAGAGAGGGAAAGGTGCTGAAGGGGTACTTGAACAAATTATAGCTGAGAACTTCCCTGAACTGGGGAAGGAAAAAGGCATTGAAATCCAACAGGCACAGAGAACTCCCTTCAGACGTAACTTGAATCGATCTTCTGCACGACACATCATAGTGAAACTGGCAAAATACAAGGATAAAGAGAAAATTCTGAAAGCAGCAAGGGATAAACGTGCCCTCACTTATAAAGGGAGACCTATAAGACTCGTGACTGATCTCTCCTTTGAAACTTGGCAGGCCAGAAAGGCTTGGCACGATATCTACAGTGTGCTAAAGAGAAAAAATATGCAGCCGAGAATCCTTTATCCAGCAAGTCTGTCATTTAGAATAGAAGGAGAGATAAAGGTCTTCCCAAACAAACAAAAACTGAAGGAATTTGTCACCACGAAACCAGCCCTACAAGAGATCCTAAGGGGGATCCTGTGAGACAAAGTACCAGAGACATCACTACAAGCATAAAACATACAGACATCACAATGACTCTAAACCCATATCTTTCTATAATAACACTGAATGTAAATGGATTAAATGCGCCAACTAAAAGACATAGGATATCAGAATGGATAAAAAAACAAGACCCATCTATTTGCTGTCTACAAGAGACTCATTTTAGATCTGAGGACACCTTTAGATTGAGAGTGAGGGGATGGAGAACTATTTATCATGCTCCTGGAAGCCAAAAGAAAGCTGGAGTAGCCATACTTATATCAGACAAACTAGACTTTAAATTAAAGGCTGTAACAAGAGATGAAGAAGGGCATTATATAATAATCACAGGGTCTATCCACCAGGAAGAGCTAACTATTATAAATGTCTATGCGCCAAATACCCGAGCCCCCAGATATATAAAACAATTACTCATAAACATAAGCAACCTTATTGATAAGAATGTGGTCATTGCAGGGGACTTTAACACCCCACTTACAGAAATGGATAGATCATCTAGACACACAGTCAATAAAGAAACAAGGGCCCTGAATGATACATTGGATCAGATGGACTTGACAGATATATTTAGAACTCTGCATCCCAAAGCAACAGAATATACTTTCTTCTCGAGTGCACATGGAACATTCTCCAAGATAGATCATATACTGGGTCACAAAACAGCCCTTCATAAGTTTACAAGAATTGAAATTATACCATGCATACTTTCAGACCACAATGCTATGAAGCTTGAAATCAACCACAGGAAAAAGTCTGGAAAACCTCCAAAAGCGTGGAGGTTAAAGAACACCCTACTAACGAATGAGTGGGTCAACCAGGCAATTAGAGAAGAAATTAAAATATACATGGAAACAAACGAAAATGAAAATACAACAATCCAAACGCTTTGGGATGCAGCGAAGGCAGTCCTGAGAGGAAAATACATTGCAATCCAGGCCTATCTCAAGAAACAAGAAAAATCCCAAATACAAAATCTAACAGCACACCTAAAGGAAATAGAAGCAGAACAGCAAAGGCAGCCTAAACCCAGCAGAAGAAGAGAAATAATAAAGATCAGAGCAGAAATAAACAATATAGAATCTAAAAAAACTGTAGAGCAGATCAACGAAACCAAGAGTTGGTTTTTTGAAAAAATAAACAAAATTGACAAACCTCTAGCCAGGCTTCTCAAAAAGAAAAGGGAGATGACCCAAATAGATAAAAACATGAATGAAAATGGAATGATTACAACCAATCCCTCAGAGATACAAGCAATTATCAGGGAATACTATGAAAAATTATATGCCAGCAAATTGGACAACCTGGAAGAAATGGACAAATTTCTAAACACCCACACTCTTCCAAAACTCAATCAGGAGGAAATAGAAAGCTTGAACAGACCCATAACCAGCGAAGAAATTGAATCGGTTATCAAAAATCTCCCAACAAATAAGAGTCCAGGACCAGATGGCTTCCCAGGGGAGTTCTACCAGACATTTAAAGCAGAGATAATACCTATCCTTCTCAAGCTATTCCAAGAAATAGAAAGGGAAGGAAAACTTCCAGACTCATTCTGTGAAGCCAGTATTACTTTGATTCCTAAACCAGACAGAGACCCAGTAAAAAAAGAGAACTACAGGCCAATATCCCTGATGAATATGGATGCAAAAATTCTTAATAAGATACTAGCAAATCGAATTCAACAGCATATAAAAAGAATTATTCACCATGATCAAGTGGGATTCATTCCTGGGATGCAGGGCTGGTTCAACATTCGCAAATCGATCAACGTGATACATCACATTAACAAAAAAAAAGAGAAGAACCATATGATCCTGTCAATCGATGCAGAAAAGGCCTTTGACAAAATCCAGCACCCTTTCTTAATAAAAACCCTTGAGAAAGTCGGGATAGAAGGAACATACTTAAAGATCATAAAGGCCATTTATGAAAAGCCCACAGCTAACATCATCCTCAACGGGGAAAAACTGAGAGCTTTTTCCCTGAGATCAGGAACACGACAGGGATGCCCACTGTCACCGCTGTTGTTTAATATAGTGCTGGAAGTTCTAGCATCAGCAATCAGACAACAAAAGGAAATCAAAGGCATCAAAATTGGCAAAGACGAAGTCAAGCTTTCGCTTTTTGCAGATGACATGATATTATACATGGAAAATCCGATAGACTCCACCAAAAGTCTGCTAGAACTGATACATGAATTCAGCAAAGTTGCAGGATACAAAATCAATGTGCAGAAATCAGTTGCATTCTTATACACTAACAATGAAGCAACAGAAAGACAAATGAAGAAACTGATCCCATTCACAATTGCACCAAGAAGCATAAAATACCTAGGAATAAATCTAACCAAAGATGTAAAAGATCTGTATGCTGAAAACTATAGAAAGCTTATGCAGGTAATTGAAGAAGATAGAAAGAAATGGAAAGACATTCCCTGCTCATGGATTGGAAGAATAAATATTGTCAAAATGTCAATACTACCCAAAGCTATCTACACATTCAATGCAATCCCAATCAAAATTGCACCAGCATTCTTCTCGAAACTAGAACAAGCAATCCTAAAATTCATATGGAACCACAAAAGGCCCCGAATAGCCAAAGTAATTTTGAAGAAGAAGACCAAAGCAGGAGTCATCACAATCCCAGACTTTAGCCTCTACTACAAAGCTGTCATCATCAAGTCACCATGGTATTGGCATAAAAACAGACACATAGACCAATGGAATAGAATAGAAACCCCAGAACTAGACCCACAAACGTATGGCCAACTCATCTTTGACAAAGCAGGAAAGAACATCCAATGGAAAAAAGACAGTCTCTTTAACAAATGGTGCTGGGAGAACTGGACAGCAACATGCAGAAGGTTGAAACTAGACCACTTTCTCACACCATTCACAAAAATAAACTCAAAATGGATAAAGGACCTGAATGTGAGACAGGAAACCATCAAAACCTTAGAGGAGAAAGCAGGAAAAGACCTCTCTGACCTCAGCCGTAGCAATCTCTTACTCGGCACATCCCCAAAGGCAAGGGAATTAAAAGCAAAAGTGAATTACTGGGACCTTATGAAGATAAAAAGCTTCTGCACAGCAAAGGAAACAACCAACAAAACTAAAAGGCAACCAACGGAATGGGAAAAGATATTTGCAAATGACACATCGGACAAAGGGCTAGTATCCAAAATCTATAAAGAGCTCATCAAACTCCACACCCGAAAAACAAATAACCCAGTGAAGAAATGGGCAGAAAACATGAATAGACACTTCTCTAAAGAAGACATCCGGATGGCCAACAGGCACATGAAAAGATGTTCAACGTCGCTCCTTATCAGGGAAATACAGATCAAAACCACACTCAGATATCACCTCACGCCAGTCAGAGTGGCCAAAATGAAGAAATCAGGAGATTATAGATGCTGGAGAGGATGTGGAGAAACAGGAACCCTCTTGCACTGTTGGTGGGAATGCAAATTGGTGCAGCCACTCTGGAAAGCAGTGTGGAGGTTCCTCAGAAAATTAAAAATAGACCTACCCTATGACCCAGCAATAGCACTGCTAGGAATTTATCCAAGGGATACAGGAGTACTGATGCATAGGGGCACCTGTACCCCAATGTTTATAGCGGCACTCTCAACAATAGCCAAATTATGGAAAGAGCCTAAATGTCCATCAACTGATGAATGGATAAAGAGATTGTGGTTTATATACACAATGGAATACTACGTGGCAATGAGAAAAAATGAAATATGGCCTTTTGTAGCAACATGGATGGAACTGGAGAGTGTGATGCTAAGTGAAATAAGCCATACAGAGAAAGACAGATACCATATGGTTTCACTCTTATGTGGATCCTGAGAAACATAACAGAAACCCATGGGGGAGGGGAAGGAAAAAAAAAAAAAAAAAGAGGTTAGAGTGGGAGAGAGCCAAAGCATAAGAGACTGTTAAAAACTGAGAACAAATTGAGGGTTGATGGGGGGTGGGAGGGAGGGCAGGGTGGGTGATGGGTATTGAGGAGGGCACCTTTTGGGATGAGCACTGGGTGTTGTATGGAAACCAATTTGACAGTAAATTTCATATATTAAAAAATAAAAAAAAAATAAATAAAAAAAAATAAAAGAAGAAATGGATCACTTGGGCGCCTGGGTGGCTCAATCAGTTAAGCATCTGACTTTGGCTTAAGTCATGATCTCAAGGTTCGTGGGTCTGAACCCCATGTCAAGCTCTGTGCTGACAGCCTGCTTTGGATTCTGTGTCTCCCTCTCTCTCTGCTCCACCCCCCACTCTGTTTGCACTCTCTCTTTCTGTCTCCAAAGTAAATAAACATTAAAAAAAAAGATATGGATCACTGACATTGAAAGTCCATATGTATGTCTCATTTCATTCCCCTGCCCCTGGTCTTGATGTAAGTCCTTCTGAAGTGATATTAAAAAAAAAAAAAAAAATTGCTTGGAATGTCTGTATAGTTTTATTCCTTATGTTGTTAGGCAATATGGATTGTTTCCTTCTATGCTTTTAAATTTGTAAGGATGGTATCATACTGCAAATGTTCACTGGCTACCGCTCTCTAAGAGTCATTCATGTTGAGATGCTGTATCAGTCAGTAATCTGGCAGAAACAAAATTTATTTACTTGCTGTCTGGACAAAGTTGAGAAGACAAAATGAGTGTATTAAGGCAGCATAGTTTATTGCATAAGAGTGGAGATACATTCAGACTGCTTGTGTTCAAACCTTGGTTTCATTCCTTACTAACTGAACAGCAGGCACATCATATATATTTTCTAGTGCTCTTCATTCTCATTTGTAAAATGGAGATATAATCATATTCATCTCATACACTGTGAGAATTACATGAGCAAATCCATATAAATTACATGGACCAGTGCTTGGTATAGAATGCACATTACCTAAATGTTAGCTGATTCTATTCTAATCATCTTTATCATCATCATCATCATCATCATCATCACCATCATCTCCATCTTCATCTTCATCAAATAATACTATCTTACTCTCTGCTGTATGTATAACTTTTCTTAGACTTATACCTAAGTATTTCACATTTTTGTGCTATTGAAGATGGTACTCTTTTAAAAATATTTTTATTTTATTTATTTATATATTTATTTATTATATATTATATATATATTTATAATATTTATTTATATATTATTTATATAATAATTGTTTATTGTTTGTATATAATAATATAGATAATTTTTGTATATTAACCCTGTATCCTGTGATTTTGGTAAATTCAGTTATGAGTTCTAGTGGTTTTCTAGTAGATTCTTTGGGCCTTTCCACCTAGGCAATCATATCCTCTGAATATGGAGAAAGATTTCTTTCTTCTTTTCTAATCTATGGTTTTGTTGCATTTTTACACCTGTTATGACTTTCAGTATGATGTTAAACAAGAATGTGAGAATTGATACCTTTGTTTTGTTCTTGATTTATGAAATCAATTGTAGGTTTTTTGTAGAAGTCCTTGATATTGTTAAGGACACTCACTCCAGCTTTTACTTAAATGGAAATGTTCATCATAAGTGGATATTGAATTTTGTCAAACTTTTTTAGTTTTTTCTTCTTTAGTTTGTTAATATTAAACTAAAATTTTTTGAAAGAGAGAGAGGGAGAGAGTGAGAGTGAGTGTGCATGATTGGGGAAGGGCAGAGGGAGAGAGAGAGAGAGAGAATTTTAAGCAGCTCAGAGCCTGACATGAGACTTGATCTTACCACTGCAAGATCATCACCTGAGACAAAATTGAGTCAGATGCTTAACCCACTGAACCAGCCAGATGCCCTGTAAACTCCATTGATTTTTATGTGTTAAACTAGCCTTGGATTTCCAAGATAAATTCAATTTAGTCCTGATGCATACTCTTTGTTATATGTTGTGGATTTTGATTTGCTAATGATGGTTCAAGACTTTTGTGTCTGTGTTCATGTGGAATGTTTATCTGAAGTTTTCTCATAGTGTCTTTGGTGGATTTTGGTATTAGGATAATGCTGACATTATAAAATAAGTTGGGAATTTTCATTTTCTTGTCTAATTTCTAGAAATGATTGTGTAGAATTTATATTATTTTTTCCCTAAATGTTTTGTAAAATTCACCAGTGATACTACTTAACGCTGGAAGATTTTTTGTTTTTGTTTTCTTGTTTCTTAGTGAGAAAAGTTTTAACTAATATTTCAATTTATTTAATAAGTCTATTCACATTATCTGTTTCTTCTTAAGTAATTTTGGTGTTTCATATCTTTGAAGGAACTCATCTATTTCATCTAAGTTATCTAAATGTGTAAGTTCCAGGCATGGAGTTGTTCTTAGCATTCTCTTATTACTCTTTTGTCTCTAGTATCTATAATGATATTAATTATTTCATTTTTGGTATTGATAATTTGTATCTCCTTTCTTTATTTCTTGAATATCTGGTTAGAATATTATTATTTATATTGATATTTTTAAACATCCTGATTTTGGTTGCATTTTAAAAATATTTTTCTATTTTATTAATTTATTCTCTATTATATATTATTTTCTTACTTTTGCTTGCTTTGGATTTGTTTTACTTTTATTTTTCTACTTTCTTAAAATGAAAGCCTGTTTTATTCATTTGAGACTTTTCTTTTTTCTATTGTAATAATTTAATGTTACAGATCTTTCTCTATGCACTTCTTTAGCTACATTACATGTCTTTCTTTGTTGATGTTGAGATATTGAATTCTTTATTTTGAAAATTAGGCCAGGGATAACCCATTTTGGAATCGAGGGTTATAAATTTTCAATAAAAAATCAAAAGATTTTTTAAAAAAAGATATGTCACACTGGTCTTTTATTGAATATATATTACATTGTAGTTAGCATTCACTCTCTAGCCTAGAAGCATATTACTCATAACAGAGAAATTCACTTGCCAATTTTGGTTGTGTATTGAAATAAATTTTCATATCTTCAGTGTAAGACATTTTACCACCTATACTTCCATGATGGCACTATGGGATGGCACAGCAGAATCTTGCCCCAGTCAGAATCTTGATGGTTTCTTTCTGAGACCTTTCGTAGAAATATAGGGATGATCTGTTAGTGCAATGTCAGCACTACTTGCAGCATTTTCTTGAGGGTGAATCCAATGTATTGTAATTAGGCCAGGAAACTGTGCGAAACCATTCCATGTATTTCCCTTGGCTTTTAGTGGTTGCTAACAATCCTTGACATTTCTTGGTTTGCAGGTGCATCTCTCCAATCTTTACCTCCATTTTCACATCACCTTCTCCCTCTGTGCCTCCATGTCAAATTTTGACACATTGTACTTTCATTTTTATTTGGCTCAAAATATTTTCTAATTTTCACATATTTAGGATATTTATCTGATACATTTTTGTAATCAGTTTCTAGTTTATTTCTGTTATGGTATTTGAATAATTTTTATGTTTATAATGTTAATATTTAATATTATATTTTTATTTTGAATTTTATGTACTTGTCCCTTTTTATCCATATTCGCTTTCCCGTCTTTATTTGCTTAGGATTTGTTATTTTTTTCTTAAGTTTGTGTTTCCACTATTGTTTGGACAATATAATTTCTTTCAATTGTTTTGATCATTGCCATTGAAATTGTAATATGCATACTTTATAATGTCTAAAATTAATAATTTTTTTACTCTTTCCTTGAACAATACAAGAACCTTCAGATACTTTAATTCCAGTTACCATCCTCTTCTAGTTCTACATAGTGATGTTATCCAGACTTAAACTCTGGAGATTTTTTTAAATGACATCAATTAAACATTAGTATAACTAAATTACATAGCCACTATTTGTTTACTCTTAATCACATTTTAAGTAATTTAATTTATTCACAATTCCTTCTAGAATCCAAGGGTTTCCTTCTGGGGTTGTTTTTCTTCTTTGTGTTTATCCCTTACATATTCTTTTATTGACTTTCTGTAGGTGAGTGTTGGAATTTTCGAAGGATCCCTAGTAAGTTGTGCACTTTTTCCCTTTCCATGTTCTGACAGTTGAGAAAGACATTTGGATAGATATAAAGGGACACAATATCTTCTTCACTAGCTAGAGAAGCTATAGAACAGTGGGCAGAGTTGATGTCCTTAGAGGAGCTAAACAGAAGATATGCTTTCTGTGGGTAACTCACTCTCAAGTAATAAAAGAGAATCACTCCGTAAACATATTTCTCTTAAATTTTCCTGAATTTTCTTGATTGAAGGAAAGAAGAAGGTCTAGATTTGCAGTAATTTGTATCTCTTTAGAGGAAGCTATTATGAATGACATGTTATGAGAGAGCAAATAGTGTTTCCCATTAGTAATAATAAAATCTCTCAGTTTTTGTTTAGTTTCTTTTTAGTTTTAGAATAATTGTATTTTGGGAACACAACTCCAGACTGATAGTTGTTTTCTCTGAATATGAGGAAGATATTTTACCGTTATCTTTGTCTTTTATTACTGCTGTTGAGAAGTAAGTAATCAATTTTTTCAGTTCATTGTAAGTAAACTGTATTTTTCCTCTAGATACTTAAAATTTTTTCTTTTTAACTTTCATAGTTTTCACTTAGAGTAAAATACCTAATGTATACTTCCTTCTATGTATCCTTTTATTAATACTTTGGATATTTTATGTCCTTCTATGTATCCTGTTATTAATACTTTGGATATTTTAATGGAGAATATATGTCTTTCTTAAATTCTGGATAAGTTTCAGCAATTACTCAATATTTATGTCTCATTCATCATCACAAAGCTCCATTTTCCTTTACAGTTCCTTTTGTTTTCTATCGTTTCTTGCTTTTGTGTTACATTTGATGCAAGTTTCCAGTTTTTAACTTATTTATCAAGTCTCTCTTTAATTGTGTCTAATCAGCTAGTTAAATTTTATTTTAGTTTTAAATTTCACTGTGCATGTATATACACTCACACACACACACATATGTATATATATATATATAATTTCTAGACCTTCTATTTGTTTTGATGTTTCTAGTAATTTATATATGTTCTGTCTTTTTCTTATGTATCTTCAGTTTGAGCAGGACTCAGTAGGGATATCTCATCTCCATTCCACCTGACATTGGCTGGGCCAATTCAACTATGGTGGCAGTATCTTTTTTTTTTTTTTTCCTGGCTGTTGATTTTTCTCTGCATAGGTGTCTCCGTAGGGCAGCCTGGCTTCCTCCGAGTGTTATGTCTGGTTTCCAAGAAATAATGTGCCAAGGAGCTCCCAAGGTGGCTCAGTTGGTTAAATGTCTGACTCCTGATTTTGGCTCAGGTCATAATCTCATGGTTTGTGTGATTGAGACCCGCAACAGGCTCTGCACTGACAGCAAGGTGCCTGCTTGGGGTTGTCTCTCTCCCTCCCTCTCTGCTCCTCACCACTCCTGTGCTCTCTCTCACTTTCAAAATAAATAAATAAGCTTAAAAAAAGACAATGCCAAGACATAGAAAGTGAGAGTTCCTAGTTTTGCAACACCTAGGCCCAGACACTGTCACAGCATCACCACCACTTATCAAACAATCAGAGCTCAAATTCTAGGAGAGGACTTTAACCCACCTCTCAAAAAGAAAAGTCAAAGAACTTTGAGGACATGTTTCAAGTTTCCACAGATGTACTGAAAAGGTATTATTCTTTCTGGACTTTGAAAATCAAAGAAATATAGAATAATGGAAGCTTTTTTAGAAACTTCAAGTGGACAATTAGAATTGCTAAAAATAGCACTGTTTTTTGACATAATGGCCCCCTGGTGGCTCACTTTGGGTTACATAAATAATGATTGATGTTTTTAACTCTATTTAGCATTATCTCTGCCAGAATACCACTCTCCCCTTTTGTGTCCTATGTGATAGTTTACTGCTTTTAAACATAACAAGTGATTATTTACATGTATAAAAATATTTTACTTTTGCTTCTTCAAGAACATTTCAGCATTCCTAGGAACTCAGTGAATGTTTGCTGATTGGTTGAAGAAACATCAGCACAGACAGTATAACACAACCTTTCAAAAAAGAGATCTATTGTTGAATGAGTGGAAAGTAGCAATAAATAAATACAATTTGACAATAAAGTTCATTTTTGTTATGAAATACTTATAAAATTTTCTGTGGACTTGCCACTAGAACTATTTGATAGTTAAGAGTACTCTTAAAAATTTTTAAGAGGTACAGTTTCTCTCTGGCAGCCATTTTAAGGTCTTAGGAATGAATGGTTTTATGTCCAGATGAAATATCCTAATTTCATTCTAGTCTGCTTTCTTTTACAATACAATCTCTTGAGTTGGAATTCAAGGGCTAAATTTCATCTTGGGCTTCATGTTTTCACTAAATTTAAAGATGGCTTTACAGTTGTCCTGCTGACAAGTCTTCAGAGACACAATTATAAAAAGGCAGTCAGTTGGTTGCATGATCAGGGAAAGGAAAACAGGGCTTTAGTGCAATTTAAAGCTGAGTATCCTGAAAAAAGCTCTCTGGAAATGACTCATAAATAGTTTCCAACAGGGCTCCAGTCAAATGATGACAAAAATCTTTTAAGTCCCAAATATGTGCAAATGAATCCCAATCTGGCTTTGAATTATGCTTTCCCTTTTGATTCATTTTGAAAGTCAGCATAGTGTCATCATTGTTTCTTTCAGAAGTAGCAAATACATCTAAACTTGGACATATGGAATTATTGTGCTTCTGGTGGATGAATTAATCCCCCCAAAGCTTGAAAACTAAAAGCCAAACTTTTGGCATATTTTCAGCTAGACTCTGAGGCATCAGACTAAGTGGATCTTAATTTAAATGCTTGGATATAAATCTAATAGAGAAGGCTACTTATGCATATTATAAATTATTGGTGAGCAGTGCATGAAATGCAGTCTGAATTGTCCATTGAAAATCCACATTCAGGTAGTCAGAGTGAAATACTATGACTTGTTATGTATTCACTGCCTAAGCATTCTTTTTCCATGGGAGAAGAAACACACATTTCCATATGCTGATCTAACCAAGTAGAAAATTATTTTGCAGACATGTTGACAGATGAAATCGGTTTTCCATGCACAAATAACACCACTGTTCAAGTACTGTTTTGTTTGAATTTTATTTAGCCTCTTTCACCCTGGTTCTCTTACATAATTCTTTGCTAATCTAATAACTTGCACAAATCATGTTTAAGATAAAATTAGTTTCTTCCATTTCTCAACCTTACTAAAGTTAGAACACTTAGAGACTGCCTTTGACTTTTCTTTCTCTATTTTCACCTATGCATCTCAAATCCTTTTGACTTTGCCTCCTAAGTGTTTTAAATTTAATCATTCAATATCAATTTCTTCTGTCACTGACCTAGTTCAGTCTGTTCTCGTCTTTTGCTTAGATCAATGCAACAGTCTTCTAGCATGTCTCCTGGCTTCCATATTCCCCTTAGTTTTCTAAAATATATCCTTGGCACCTTGGTGAGAAGTTACCTTTTAAAAATATAAATCTACTCATGTCACACACTCATTTATAAAGGCATTGGAATTTCCTATTACATACTATAGAATAAAATCCAAGCTTCCTAGGCTAGCTCCAATCTTTCCAGTACTACTTGCTGCCACTTTCAACTATACACCATCCCATGGAGACTATTTGCAGTTTGCCACACATGAGTGATTTGGCTAATGTTTTTTCTTCTGTATTTTACCTCAGTTCTGCCCTGTTTGCCAGTATCCTATTATCTCTCAAGTTTAAGTTTCAATAGCATCTTATTTTGAAGTCTTCTTGGTAGTAAAACAGGCTATTCCAATTTTAGCTTTTCTTCCTTTCACTGCTCTTAGTGTTTTTTGTGTATGATGAATAATATTGTCTAGTACTATTAAGCACTTCCTAGTTAACTACCAATGTCTTAGTCAGTTCAGGCTGCTATAACAAAATACCACAGACTTGGTGTTGTACAACATAAATTTATTTCTCACAGGTCTGGAGACTGAGGAGTCTAAGATGAAGGTGGCATGAAGGTAAGTTTTATTTAGTATCAGAGCTCTTCTTTTGGTTTGTAAGTGTCCATTCTTTTACCATATGCTCACATGACCTCTTCTTTGTGAACTCAAAGGGAGAGCTAGCTCTTTCATGTCTCTTCTCATAAAGCACTGATCTTAAACCATAACAGTGAGGATTAGAAAATCAACGTATGCATCTTATGGAGGGGCACAAATGTTCAGTCCATTGTATACAGCAACTTTATTCTGTAGGTGAGGAAACTGAAGTTCAAGGAGTTTGTGCATTGTCACACAGCTAGTAAGTGGCAAGTCTGAATCTAGACCTTTGTAACTTCTTTGGAGTATCTTGTCTTCTTTTTCTACTCATCTTTGTATCCTGATGTCTAACACATATGAGATAATTGTCTTAGTCCAGATTCCTGGGCAAAAGAAAGATAAAGAATTGTATGCAGGAGGTTATTGGGGACTGCTTTAGTGAACAATATGTGTAAGGGAAAGAAGGAGGCAAGCTTAAACAAAGTGGGAAATTGAACTGCTATGCATTTGCAGTCCTATAAGGAGGAAGCTCTGGAGCTAAGATGGCTCTTAAGATTCATCTCATCTTGAAGCAAGTGAGTTGGAGATTTATATTTCTGCTCTGACCAGTTACTGGATATGGCTTTCACCAGAGAAAGTGTACAAACTTGTGCAAGATATCTCTCTTCAAGGATGGGCCATCAACAACCAACACTTTTGGTATCTGAGGGAATCAATACTTCCATCCTGAAAGGGGTTTTGGGGATTCACCAGAACACCCATGAATAGTTATTCTTGCAATCTGTGTCTTCTTTTATATTCTCTGATGGTTTGATTATGTTTTCCTTTTCTACTTTATGTCTCACTGATACTTGAGAGTTATGCATTCAGTATTTTTGATGGATACTTTTACATTTTTAATATGTACACTTATTTGTGTTTGAAGTTAATAACTCCCAAGTCACACAAGGACCTCAGAATACTTTGTTCACCTCCTAAAGTTCAGCACTTTACTTCCATTGTGTTTCTTTACATTTTCATTGGTCATTATGATTGCTGTTGAATTGGGTAGCTACTCTAATATGCTTAGTATTCATCAGTTCTTGTATTTCACTCTTTTGGGGGTTTGAATTTTTATTTTCTTGATACATCTCCTTTAGCAGTTCTTTTAGTGAGGATCAATTAACTATAAGTACTCTGTCTTCCTTTGTTTGAACTTCCTTGGTTTGCCCCACCTTTGAATCATCATTTAGCAGATTGTAGATTTTTAAACTGATATTTACTTTCAGCTCTTGAGCATATTATTCTATTTCTTCTGGTTTCTACTGCTGTCTTTGAGAAGTCTTCAGTTGAAATCAGTTCCTCAAGAGGAACTCATTATAAACCTTCAGCCCTAACATTCTAAACAGTTGGCAGGCGCAGGGAGAGGGGATTAATGCCTCAATTCTGCAGTGAGGATCTTGATGGCATATAATATCATCCATTAGAGTAAGGAATCTATTGTAAGGAGTAAAGTAGGTAAAAAGGAAGAGATGGAGAGAGACTCCAGCTAGTTGTTTTATATTAAAGTTAGAGCTTGGGTCATTCTGAAAAGGCTCTTTTGCCAGGAATCTTTAGTTCAGTGACAAAATATACTAATTTTTTAAATTCTTTCACTTTGTGAAGAGTGTAATATTATTTTCTCTCTCATCTCTAGTGCCTCAGCCAGCCATTGAAACAGCATAAGGATTAGTTATTTATATTCTTATTTAACAGAGGGTATATTTTATTTTCATATTAGCTCAAAAGGGAAGGCTTATAACACTTGTAACCCCATTAAACTGAAAGGTTTAGACTTTAAGGAGAAGACAAGTTCCTCATTAGTGAAGCCTGGATAACCTCAGCAAACTCAGCTTATTTAATTATTCCATTCAGTCCAGGAAATTTCCTTGGAAGAAACTCTAATACTGGATTCTCATTATTTCTGTGAAGCAGAATGGGAAGAAATAATTTCTTGAATAGACAGTGCAGTGGATGGCCACAGAAAAGTAACATGACCAAAATTTGTCATATTCTTTCTTATTCTGGTTTGACACTGCATATTCTATGATCACTAATCATGAATATTTATTGAATGTTGCAGTATGTAGAATTTATCTTATAATTTATACCTTCTTTTGTAAAGGATTTGAGGCAATTTATACAAACATGTGATTTTTAAAAATTAAAACTTTAATGAGAATCAATTAGTGTGAAATTTAATACACAAAATGCATACCTCACAGCTCGACGTAGTTAATAAAGGTAGATCTCATCACAGCTCTAGGCTTCCTGATGACTTATGATAAGAGAAAATCTAATAGGTATGAAATTATGTTTATGCTTTAGATAAGGACATAGGAAAATAGTTTCCTGGAACAGAGGTTTGGGGGAAAAAACAACTTATGGATCTCCATTTCCAAATAGCACCTCAAAACCAAAAAAGGGATGGAGAGAGATTAACTTTAAAAAATTTTTCAATGTTTATTTATTTTTGAGAGAGAGAGAGACAGAGACAGAGCATGAGCAAGGGAGGGGCAGAGAGAGAGGGAAACATGAATCTGAAGCAGGCTCCAGGCTCTGAGCTGTCAGTACAGAGCTCAGTGACAGGCTGGAACTCGAACTGTGAGATCATGACCTCAGCTGATGTCAGACGCTTAACCGACTAAACCATCCAGGTGCCCGAGAGAGATTTATATCTTACATTATCTAAGATGCTATGCTATAAGTATGAATTTATATAAAACATTTTTGCCCATAAAATAGGAACTTAAAATCTGGTCAGGCAAGCAAGTAGAAAAGATAAGAAAAGCATAAATGGTGACTTTCCTGTTAAAATGCCAAATGGATAACAACAAATAATTTTCTTCACAAACCTCATGAAGGTGACAAAATGCAAAATTATAAAAGCACTACAAAAGTTGAAAAAATATCATAGAGTAAATGTGGCTGTACTTCAAAAAATTACTGTGGCTAAGCAGGTCTTCCAGTTTTATAACTCAAGGTAGAATGAAGAGTAAAATTGGAATTTTTTTTATCCATTGTCACTTTACATATATCCCACTTTATTATTTTTTAAGTTTATTTCTTTTTGAGAGAGAGAGAGCGAGAAAGAGAGAGGGAAAGAGAGAGCCCCAAGCAGGATCCATGCTGTCATTGCTAAGCCTGATGTAGGGCTTGATCTCATATGAATTGTGAGATCATGACCTGAGCCGAAATTGAGTGTCAGATTTAACAGACTGACCCACCCAGGTGCCACTATATTCCACTTTAGAAATGCATTGCCTAAATCAAGAGAACCTGACTGCTACTCATCTATTTCCTTTTACCTTTCTCAAAATATCTATCCCTCTCTTGCCATACTCACTTGTCCTTAGGTTATGAATTAATCTGATTTTACTGTGCTCGTCTTTGGAAAGATGTCCTTGTTACTTGTTTTATTGTATCTTTTATGCAGCTGCAGAATGACGATTTCAAAGGCCTCAGGCCACACTTCACATCAAATTGAAAGTCAACATGGTAACCAAACTGTATATTCTGTGCCTGTTTTTCTAACCTCATCATCAAGATCATTCTTTTGCAGCTTGTGCTGTAGTTTTCACGAAAAATGTCACATTTCTGGGTTATTGCATATTCTATTTTCTCTATCTGGATGTTCACTCTTGTCTATATGACTATTTCCTACTTGTTCTTCAACTTGTATTAGAGTGTTCCTTCCAAGAAGACTTTGTGATACCCCCATCTACATTAGTGTTCTGCACTGCATGCATTGGCACTCTATACATATCTCTAACAGTTAATACTCTCATGGTTAATAAGTATGTCCATTACACCAAGACTTTCTAGTTTTTTTTAAACTCTACTCCACAGAGTTTGCTAAACCCATGTTAGAAAGAACAACTAAATTCAGATTAATATTTTAGCTCTAATAAATGGTTGGTGGGAAAGGGAGTCAAACTGACCAAAACAAGATTTAGGATTGATTCTAGATTTGATTATTCCAAGTATTCCATGATTACTTTTATTATGAGTAGTTGAAGGTAAATGTATTCTCTAATGGATAAACTCTATTCTTTTCATGCAATTCTTTCAGATTCTCTTCTTAGCTGTATTAACTTCTTGTAAAAACTTAGGCAAGTCAAAAAAATTCCCTGATTATTCAGCATTAAGTGAAAAAGGCCATGTTAGAGATGTCTTCTGTAGGTCTTTTTTCCCCTCCAAGCTCTAACATTTCCCCTCCAAGCAAGTAAGCTTCTGTAACATTAACATATCAGGTTATGCCCTTTTCTAAAAGAATTTCCATATACTGCCTTTTAAAATTTTCCCTCACTCTCATTATATCTTAAGCATAGGTTTAGTTTGATAAAGCCTCATCTATTTACTAGGTTTTGTCCACCTACATTCCAGGAAAGCATTATGCAGACTTCTGAGGAATCCATGCTGCTTTCACAATGCCCTCATTGTTACATGAGGTACAACTGGCAGCAGACATGTTGACAAGGTCAATACTGACAGGGGCTGGGTCTTAGCACTTTGGAATAACTAAGGCTAAATAATATTTGGTTTTCCTTGATTGCCATAGAAATACACTGAGATTTGGTAATTTGTATCATGATTTCTGATTGACCCAAACCAGACTAAATAATTAACCCCCCCCACCCTTTTTTTGGTTTTGGTGAAAATATCTTACAAGTATAGCAAGAATTACTGCAGATGGGATGGGTCATACTTTCTCTAAAGCACTTCTAACTTCTGTTTTGGCATATGTCATGCTGGCCTTCCAAGAAGAGGAGAATTTTCTTTATTTCCTTCCTTATTTTCATCCCTTTTCTTTTCGTTACTTCTGCTACTTTTCACATGGGCTTGGAAAGGAAATTCTTATTTTGAATTAACCAGTCTATTAGGATGTGAGATAAAATGTTATTTTTTCATTAGTCATGCTGAATCAGGATCATATAACTGTGTTTTTACCTAAAGAAATATCAGTAAGAGTACTTTAAAAATTGCCTGTGTCTAAATATATATACCAGTTTAAACAAGAAGATTCTTTAAGAGAAAAAAATAACCCTTTCAAATACCCATTTATTTTATTTTGTCATCTCAAAATAAACTAGAAAATAAAATAATAAATTGTGTGTAAGGGTAGTAAAAAAAATCTAGGTTTGCAAATTAAATACATAGAATAGCACTACCAATTAAATGGTGATTCACTGGGGTGCCTTGGTGGCTCAGTTAGGCGTCTGAATTCGGCTCAGGTTCTGATCTCATGGTTTGTGAGTTCAAGCCCCACATCGGGGTCTCTGCTGTTAACACAAAGCCTGCTTCAGAATCTCTGTCCTTCTCTCTATCTCTGTCCCTCCGCCACTTACATTATACCTCTTTCTCTTAAAAAAAAACATTAAAAAAATTAAATGATGATTCATGATAGTTCATGTATTTTCTAATTTGGGATAAATATTTCCTGAAAAAAAAATGGAGTATTGAATACACATGTGCATGAGGTAAATGAGATGGTCATTTGTTGAGCATTTGATACTTGTCAATCACTGCTATAAGTTCAAATTTAATATTTGCAATACTCGATAAGTGGTATTTTTAGGCACATGGTATAATAGAGACACTGAATAAAAAGTAGAAGTCTCCTTCTCTGACTTTCTAATATTTTTCACTAAAATTTATCACAGTTAACAATTTTGTGTCTATCATTAGGGAAAAATAATATTTTTTGCATAAACCTATGTAAGTAATGTTCTTTTTATATTCTCAAATGAAGTCACACTATTTGTCCCATAAAGCACCTGATTTCTCAAATACTAAATAATGAATTAAAAACTTTTTAAATATCAGCATATACAGACCTATCTCATTTTTTAAAATACAAAGCAGCATTTTATTTTATGAAAAGAACATATTTATTCAACAAATTCCATACTTATGGACATTTAGGTTATTGCATATTTTTTCCTACTCTAAATTATGCTATATAGTATCTTGAGATGCTTTTGTAAGTATATACCTAAAACCAAATGCTAAAAGTACAGTGGATACCTCAAAGGATATCCGCATTCAAAAATGTGATGGGCATTGCTATTTGCTTTTCAGAATCTATATATCAATTTTATGCTTCCCAACACCATTACTTATATGCTAAATATATGCTTATATTCAAATTCTATACTCCCTTAAGTTTTTTTGAAGATCAGTGATCTAAGTAACTTGGTTCATGGTAAGAATCTAGCTCAGCCTGACACAAAACTTCTGTACACATCAAAAGGTACCTCAGTTTACTTTAGATAAATAGGATTTGAAACAAAGAAAAATGAAAGGGCACAACATTAGGCAATAAGATCAATGTGCTGAATAAACTAACTAAATAGTGTTTGTAAATTTTATACCAGATTTTTAAAATTTCTTGAATACATAAAAAAAATATACAGCAGGATGAATACTAACTGGGAATTTTTTCTCCTGGGAGAATGGAGAAGAAATTGAATGGAGAAATAAGGAAAAATAATAAACAAAAATGTATTATTTTATTTGCATTTGATGTTAACCAAATACTTGGTGAGTTGCTCTTACAATGAGACATTATGCCAAACATAGAAATTACAACAAACTAAAAGAAGACTGTGATTCTCTAGAAGTTTACAGTTAAACTGTCAAAAAGTAGTTTAAGAAAATACCAAAAAGACCCTACTAAATCAGTATGATTGTCAAATAAATATTACCATAAATGAATGCCTAGGAATTTGGGAAGGAGAGATGGCTTAGACAAGGAAAGACTTTATGGAGATAACATATTTGAATGGGTCTTGCAGAGCCTCTGGACTTTGAAGAGGCCAGGTGGGCAGGGAGAGTATTCCTGGGATAAAGCAAACTCAGTTACTTAATTGGAGTATTCATAACAGTATTGTTTAATAGGTTAGATCCTTCAGAACTGAGTTGCTTGCAGAGGAAAGTTTGCTTACTTTCTTTTATTTTTTGGTGCAAATACAAATTTGTGGAATATCTTTGTAGAAGAAAACTGGCAGAATCTAATAAAAACTTCAACCATATTGTTATCACAACAGCATTATATTATGCTATGCTACCATTTGTTTTTGTATACCCCACAGTCTAAAAATGTTCTTTAAATGGTTGGAAAAAATTAAAAGAATAATATTTTGTGATACAAAAAAATTTTGTGAAATTCAAACGTTAGTGTCTATACATAAAGTTTTGAAACTCACCACAGCAGCAGAGTTGAGTATTTGCAACAAAAACCGTATGACCCACAAAGTATACAATATTTCCTACCTGGCCCTTACAGACAAAAAAACCTGTTGACCCCACCAGGTTGGAGAATGGATTTAGAAGGTCACAGTTAAAAGTACTATCTGGGTTAGGTACCAAGACAGAGAAACAAGGACCACATTACCATCCACACTAATAGTTTCCTAAATTTGTGTAGAAGAGGTACCTGTGATAAACATCAGGTTTCACCAGTTTATCATATCAGTTGAAAGTCAAAAATATTGGAACCAATTTCCAATCAGCTCAGAATTCTTACTCTCTTATTCTCTGTTTCAGGACTGGGCCCTTATCTGATCAAAATCTTCCAACTTACCATATTTATTCTGGGACCTTCCTTAACTGTGTCCCTTCCTGGCAAAGTCTCTGTCCTACAAATTTCTTTACCTTGAATATGATGAGAAAGGTTAAAGTATGAAAACCCTAGACCAGAGGTTCTTTAGGCCTTGTCCATGAAACCATGGGAGTCTCTGTAAATGTTTCAAGGCATTGCAAGATCACACTACTTGCATGGTAATACTAAGATACTATTTGCTTTTCCACTGTGCAGCTTTGCTGTGATGGTATGAAAGCAATGATGGGCAAAACTGTAGGTGCCTGAATTAGCACAGTGACATTGAATTGTCTTAGCAGTCTCTATTCTTCATCACCATCCATTCTCATTAGGAAGAAAAACCCACTTTCTCTTATGAATTTCCTGGATGAAGTAGTAAAAAGTATTAATTTTATTAAATATCAACTCTTGAGACCATGCCTCTTTAATGTTCTATGTGATTAAATGGGCTATACACATAAAGCTGTATATCAGAATATAATGGGTGTCTCCAGGCAAGCACTGGTGTAATTATTGAAATTATGGGATTATAGGTCCCTTTGTACATGTATACATTTTTACTTGAAAGAATACCTGACAGACTAATTGTGGTTATTTATACACAAATATTGGGAAGATATTTTCTCAAAAATAAACAAAATGAGACTAACACTTCAAGGAAAACAAATGATAATGTTTGTTGCCTGTGATAAAATTTGAACTTTCAAAGTGGAAATTAGGATTTTGAAAAACTTGTATCTGCTACCGCGATCTTGGCAGCTTTCCAATACTTCAAGATTTTTCTAACAAGCTCCATGATGATATTAGTACATGTGATTTTTTGATATTACATAATTAAATGTGTTAATGTTCAGAAGAAATTCACAACCTAGTGACCAGTACTACAAATCATGCATGGGTAAACTATTATTTTAAAGTGTAAGACCAATGGATTTTGATGTAACATATTTCATCTAACTTTTAAGAAACTACTATTTTTCAAGATTTGCTGTATTGCTTCAATTTCCAGCTGTGTATCTTTGTGAGACCATGGTTTGATATGTTTCAACCAAAAGTATATACCACAACACATTGAATGCAGAAGCAGAGAGAATTCAACTGTTTTCTATGAAGCCAGACATTAAAGAAAGTTGTAAAAATGTAAAACAATGTGATTTTCACTCTTTTTAAAAGGAAAATGTAGCTATATTTAGAATGTTATTTATACAAATATATTTATTATTGGGGGTTTTCTGTTATTACAAGTAATACAATGGCACTATATTCATATCTATCCAATATCACTCTGAATGTAAATGGACAAAATGTTCCATCAAAAGATATGGGGTATCAGAATGGACAAAAAAACCCCAAAACTGATCTATATGTTGTATACAAGAGACTCATTGTAGACTTAAACATACCTCCGGATTGAAAGTGAGGGGATGGAGAACCATTTATCATATTAATGAACATCAAAAGAGAGCCAGAGTAGCCATACTTATATCAGACAAACTAGATTTAAAACAAAAGACTGTAACAAGAGATGAAGAAGGGCACTATATAATAATAAGCATTTACCCATTGATAAGATCTAACAATAGTAAATATTTATACCCCCACATTGAGAGCATCCAAATGTATAAATAAATGAATAACCAACATAAGGAGGCATTGATGACAAAATAATAATAGTAGGGAGCTTTAAAATCCCACTGAAATGGAAAGATCATCTAAGCAGAAAATCAACAAGTAAACAAGGGCTTTGAATAACACACTGGACCGGATGTACTTAACAGATATATTCAGAACATTTTGTCCTGAAGCAACAGAATACACATTCTTTTCAAGTGCACATGGAACATTCTCCAGAATAGATCACATGCTGGGTCACAAATCAAGCATCAACAATTACAAAATGATTGAGATCATACCATGCATATTTTTAAAACACAGTGCTATAAAACCTGAGTTATGCCACAGACACACACACACACACACACAAATTGGTAATACGTGGAGGTTAAAGAACCTCCTACTAAAGAAGGGATGAGTTAAACAGGAAATTAAAAAAGAAATAGGGGCGCTTGGGTGGCTCAGTTGGTTAAGCATGTGACTCTTGGTTTCAGCTCAGGTCATCATCTCACGTTTTATGAGTTCAAAGCCTGCATTAGGCTCTGCACTAGTGCAGACCCTGTTTGGGATTCTCTCTCACCCTCTCTCTTTTCCCCTCCCTTGCTCATGCTGTCTCTGTCTCTCTCAAAATAGACAAATAAGCTTTAAAAAATAAAATTAAAACAGAAAGTTTTTAAAAATACATTGGAGAAAATGAAAATAAAAACATGGTAGTCCACAACCTTTGAGGTGCAGCAAACTGATCACAAGAGGAAAGTATATATCAATACAGGCTTACACAAGAAGGAAAAAAAGTCTTAATATACAACATAACATTACACCTAATTAAGCTAGAAAAGGAAGAGCAAATAAAGCCTACAGCTAGCAGAAGAAGGGAAATAAATATTAGAGCAGAAATAAGTGTTATGAAAAAAAAGATAAAACATATCAATGAAATCAGGAGATGGTTCTCTGAAAGACTTAATAAAATTAATAAATCCCTAGCCAGACTTATCAAAAAGAAAAGAGAAATGAACCAAATAAATAAATTCATGACAGAGAGAGATCACAATGAATGCCACAAAAATAAAAACATTTATAAGAGAAAATTATAAAAAATTATATGCCCCAAAATTGGAAATCTGGAAAAAATAGATAAATTCCTAGAAGTATAAAAATAACCAAAACTGAAAGAAGTAGAAAATTTGAACAGATCCTTAACCAGGAAAGAAATTTAATCAATAATTAAAACTCCCAACAAACAAAAGAGTAGGGCCAGATGCTTCCAAGGGGAATTCTACCAAACATTTAAAGACAGTTAATACTTATTCTCCTCAAACTGTTCCAAAAAATACAAATGGAAGGAAAACTTCCAAACTCTTTCTGCAAGATATTACCTTGTTTCCAAAACCATACAAAGACCAGACAAATGTCCCTGATGAACATGGATGCAAAAATTATCAACAAGATACTAGCAAATCAAATTTAACAGTACATTAAAAAAATTACTCAACATAATCAAATGGGATTTATTCCTGGCTTGCAGGAGTAATCCAATATTCACATATCAATCAACATGATACAGCATATTAATACAAAAAAGAGGATAAAAAACACATATGATTCTCTCAATAGATGCATAAAAAGTTTTAACAAAATACAGCATCCATTCTTGATAAAAACTCGTAACAATTCCACTAAAAAGAGAACTACAGACCAATTTCCCTGATGAACATGGATGCAAAAATTCTCAACAAGATACTAGTAAACTGGATCCAACAATACATTAAAAGAATTATCTACCACACTCAAGTGTAATTTATTCCTGGGATGCAGGGCTGGTTCAATATCCACAAATCAATCAATGTGATACATCACATTAATAATAATAAAAAAAAGGATAAGAACCACATGTTCCTCTCAATAGATGCAGAAAAAGCATTTGAAACAATACAGCATCCTTTCTTGATAAAAACCCTCAAGAAAGTAGGGATAGAAGAATTGTACCTCAAGATCATAAAGGCCATATTTGAATGACCCACGACTAATATATCCTCAATGGGGAAAAACTGAGAACTTCCTCCATAAGATAGGGAACACAACAAGGGTGTCCTCTCTCACCACTGTTATTCAACATAATGTTGGAAGTCCTAGCCTCAGCAATCAGACAACACAAAGAAATAAAAGGCATCCAACTGGCAAAGAGCAAGTCAAATTTTCACTCTTCACATATGACATGATACTCGATATGGAAAACTCAATAGACTCCACCAAAAAACAGCTAGAGCTGATACATGAATTCAGCCAAATTACAGGATATAAAATCAATGCAACTGATTTCTGTACACAAATGATGAAGCACCACAAGAAGAAATGAAGGAATCAATCCCATTTATAATTGCACCAAAAACCATGAAATATTTACGAATAAACCTAATCAAAGAGATGAAAGATCTATACACTGAAAAGTATAGAAAGTTCATGAAAGAAATTGAAGAAGACAGGGACAAAATGGAAAAACATTCCATGCTCATGAATTAGAAGAACAAATATTTTAAAATGTTAGTACTACTTAAAGCAATCTACATATTTAATGGAATTCCTACCAATAACACAAGCATCCTTCACAGAGTTAAAACAAACAATCCTAAAATTTGTATGGAACCAGAAAAGACCCAAATAGCCAGAGTAATCCTTAGAAAAAAAATGGACTTCAAGCTGTATAAGACACATAGATCAATGAACAGAATACAGAACCCAGAAGTGGACCCCCATATGTATGGTCAACTCATCTTTGACAAAGCAGGAAACAATATCCAATAGAACAAAAGACAGTTTCTTCAGCAAATGGTGTTGGGAAAGCTGGACAGTGACATGGAGAAGAATGAACCTTGACCACTTTCTTATACCATACACAAAAATAAACTAAAAATGGATGAAAGAACTAAACATAAGACAAGAAGCCATCAAAATCCTAGAGAAGAAAATAGGTAACAACCTCTTTGACCTCAGTCACAGCAACTTCTTATTAGACATGTCCCAGAGACAAGGGAAACAAAGGCAAAAATGCACTATTGTGACCTCATTAAGACAAAAACTTGTGCACATAAAAGGTAACAATCAGCAAAACTAAAAGGCAACTGATGGAATAGGAGAAGATATTTGCAAATGACATATCAGATACAGGGTTAGTATCCAAAATCTATAAAGAACTTATCAAACTCAACACCCAAAAAATAAATAATCCAGTGAAGAAATAGGCAAAAGACATGAATAGACACTTTTCCAAAGACTTCCAGATGGCTAACAGACATGAAACAATGCTTAACATCACTCATCACCAGGGAAATACAAATCAAAACCACAATGGGATATTACTTCACACCTGTAAGAATGGCTGAAATTAACCACGCAGGTGACAACAGATGTTGGCGAGATTTTCTCCTTGGAGACAGGGGAACCCTTTTGGGTTGCTGGTGGGAAGGCAAACTGTGCAGCCACTCTGGAAAACAGTATGGAAGTTTTTCAAAAACGCTAAAAGTAGAACTACTCTACAACCCAGCAATTGCACTACTAAGTTTTTATCCAAAGGATATAGGAGTGTTGATTTATCCAAAGGATACATGCACTTCAATATGTATAGCAGCACTATTGACAATAGCCAAAGTATGGAAAGAGCCCAAATGTCCATCTAATGATGAATGAATAAAGAATATGTGTTATGTATGTATATATAGTTGAATGAAAAATAATGAACTCTTTCCATTTGCAACAGCATGGATGGAAATAGAGTGTATTATGCTAAGTGAACTAAGTCCATCAGATAAAGACAAATATCATATGATTTCACTCTTCTGTGGAATTTAAGGTACAAAACAGGTTAACATAAGGGAAGGGAAGCAAAAATAATATAAAACTGAGAACAAGACAAACCATAAGAGACTCTTAAATACAGAGAACAAACTGAGGGTTGCTGGGTCAGGGGGAGGGTTAGAAGGGTGAGGGGCATTAAGGAGGACAATTGTTGGGATGAGCACCAAGTTTTGTATGTGGATGATGAATCACTGAATTCTATTCTTGAAATTATTATTACACTACATCTTAACTAACTTGGATTTAAATTTTAAAAAAGTAATAATAAGTAATAATAAAGAGGGAAGAGTCCCACATGTCGGTTTCAGGCTGTATCCTAACCATGAGCCAACACAGAGAAAGAAAGAGCCCTCAGGAAAACAACTGTACCCTAACTCATACTCAGCTTCTGCAGTCCATAGAAGGGAACAGAAAAGGTAAGCTCTTTGTCATATAGTTGTGCTTCTTGCAATTGGTGTGTAGCTCTGCAGCCAAGCCAGATGGCTGTTTGGGCAAAATTGTGGCTCCACTCTGGGGGTGGTGGGTAGTGTGCCATCATGAAGGAGGGAAACTAAAGGATTCCACTTTAGAAAGGCTCCATCTCTGCTGTTTTTCTGCTAGGCCCCATTTACTCATGATCCATATTTTGCCTTTGAATAAACTAAAGAAGCCATTTTCCCATTTCAAAAGGAAGCAAGAAAGTTAATTATCCTCTGAATTTTGTCCTAGGCCTCAAACACCTGATAACACCCAACAGCCAGATCTCAAACATGTTCCAGGACATGAACTTCAACGAAACCTTCCCCTACCATCCATAATTTATAGAATAATACCTGTTCACCTGACGCTCACTTTTGATTGGATCTTACCTTGGATTCCTGGAGGAACACATACCCTAGACTCTTTTCTAATGTAAATCTCTAACCCCAAGCAATTATGAGACTTATTCTCTTTTCCTTTCTGAGTCTTCCAGATACTCTGTCTGCTATTCTGTCACTTACCCTATTCAATAAACTGTTTCCATAAAACAAAAACAAAAACAAACAAACAAACAAAAACCACTTCTAACAAAGGATAGAGGGAACATACCTCAACATTATAAAGGACATATACAAAAGACACACAGCTAATATCATCTTCAATTGGGAAAAACAGAGATTTTCCTCTACATTCAGGAACAAGACAAAGATGTCCACATTCACCACAGTTATTTAGCATAGTACTGGAAGTCCTCAGCAGACAACAAAAAGAAATAAAAGGCATCAAAATCAGAAAGTAAGATGTCAAAATTTCACTATTCACAGATGACATGATACTCTATACAGGAAATAAAAAAGGACTCCACCAAAAAATTGCTAGAATTAATAGATAAATTTAGAAAAGTCACAGAATATAAAGTCAACTTACAGAAATCTGTCTCATATCTATACACCAATAATGAAGCAGCAAAAAGAGAAATAAGGGAATCGATCTCATTTACAATTGTACCAAAAACCATAAGATACATAGGAATAAATCTAACCAAAGAAGTAAAAGATCTTTACTCTGAAAATTATAGAAGACTTATGAAAGAAATTGAAGAGGGCTCAAGAAATAGAAAAACATTCCTTGCTTATGAGTTTGAAGACGAAATATTGGTAAAATGTTTATATAACCCAAAGCAATCTATACATTAAAGCAATCTATATAAAACCACAAGCATTTTTCACAGAACTAAAAAAACAATCCTAAAATTTGTATGGAACCATCAAAGACCCTGAATAACCAAAACTATCTTGAAAGATAAAAGCAAATTGGAGGCATCACAATTCCAAATGCCAAACTGTATTACAAAGCTGTAGTCATCAATACAGTATGGTACTGGCACAAAATCAGATGCATAGATCAGTGGAACATAATAAAAACCCAGAAATGGACCTACAACTATATGGGCAACAAATTTGGGCAGAGAAGGACAGAATACCCATTGGAAAGACTGTCTCTTCAAAAAAATGGTGTTAGAAAACATGCAGAAGAATGAAAGTGGACCTCTTGCTTACACCATACACAAACACAAATTCAAAATGGATGAAAGACATAAATGAGAGACAGGAAACCATCAAAAGCCTAGAGGAGAAAACAGGAAGCAACCACTTTGTTCTTAGCCATAGCAGCTTCTTACTAGACACGGCTCCAGAGACAAGGGAAAAAAAGCAAAAATGAACTATTGGGAATTCATCAAGAAAAAAAAAACTTCTGTACATCAAAGAAAACAATCAACAAAACTAAAAGGCAATGTACAAAATGGGAGAAGATATTTGCAAATGAAATATCAGATAAAGGGTTAGTATCCAAAATATATAAAGAACTTATCCAACTCAACACTCCACAAACAATAAACCAGTGAAGAAATGGGCAGAAGTCATGGATAGACACTTTTCCAAAGAAGACATCCAGATGGCTAATAAACACATGAAAAGATGCTGAACATCATTCATCATCAGGGCAATACAAATCAAAACCAGAATGAGGGGCACCTGGATGGCTCAACCATTGGGGCATCTGACTCTTGATTTCAGCTCAGGTCATGATTTCACTGTTTGTAAGATAACCCCACATTGGGGTTGCACGGACAGTACAAAGCCTGCTTAGGATTCTCTCGCTCTCTCTCTGCTCCTCCCCTGCTCTCTCTTTCTCTCTTAAAATAAAGAAATAAAATTTAAAAAAAATACCACAATGAGATACCACTTCACACCTATCAGGGTAGCTAAAATGAACAACTCATAAAACAATAGATGTTCAAAGGATGTGGAGAAAGGGGAACAGTCTAACACTGTAGGTGGGTATGCAAAGTGGTGCAGCCACTCTGGAAAATAGTATGGAGGTTCCTCAAAAAGTTAAAAATAGAACTACTCAAGACCCAGCAATTACTCTACTAGGTATTTATCCAAAGGATTCAAAAATACTGATTTAAAGGGGCACATGCACCCTGATGTTTACAGCAGGATTAGCAGCAATAGCCAAATTATGGAGAGAACCCATAAGCAAAATAAATCAGTCAAAGACAAATACTGTATGATTCACTCATATGTGATATTAAGAAACAAAACAGATGAACAGGGGAAGGGAAAAACAGAGAAGGAAGCAAACCTTAAGAGACTCTTAATTATAGAGAACAAACTAAGGGTTGGTGGATGAAAGTGGGTGGGGGATGAGCTAAGTGGGTGATGGGTAGTAAGGAGCACACTTGTGATGAGTACTGTGTGTTATATGTAAGTGATGAAGCACTAAATTCCACTTTTCTTTTTTTAAAAATGTTTTTAACGTTTTTATTTATTATTGAGAGACAGAGAGACACAGAGTATGGGCAGGGGAGGGTTAGAGAGAGGGGGAGACACAGAATCTGAAGTAGGCTCCAGGCTCTGAGCTGTCAGCACAGAGCCCAATGCGGGGCTCGAACTCACCAACCATGAGATCATGACCTGAGCCAAAGTCAGTCGCTTACCGGACTGAGACACCCAGATGCCCCTAAATTCCTCTTTTCATTGGAGCATTTAGTCCATTTACATTGAAAGTAATTATTGATAGGTATGTACTTATTGCCATTTTGTTATTTGTTTTATGGTTGTTTTGTAGTTTTTTTTTTCTATTCCTTTATTCTCTTGTTCTCTTCTGTCATGATTAGTTGGCTTTCTTTAGTGATATATTTGGATTCTTTTCTGTTTATATTTTATATAACTATTACTGGTTTTGATTTGTGGTTACCATTCAGTTTGTATATATCTTTCACGTTAAGCAGAGTACATTAAGCTGGTGGTCACTTAAGTGTGAACCAATTCTTTACCCAGCTCTCCTACATTTTAGGTATATGATGTGATAATTTACATCTTTTTTTGTGTGTTTTTCTTGACTGATTTTGACATATATATTTACTTTTACTGCTTTTTTGCTTACTATTTTTCTTACTCTTGCTTATTCTCCTTTCCACTGAAAGTGTCCCCTTTAACATTTCTTGTAGGGCTGATTTAATGGTCATGAACTCCCTTAGGTTTTGTTGGTTTGTTTGTTTGTTTTTTGGTCTGGGAAAGTCTTTATCTGTCTTTTCATTCTGAATGATATACTTGCTGAATAGAGTATTATTGGTTGCATAATCTTCTGATTCACCACTTCGAATATGTCATTCTATTCTCTTCTGGTTTGCAAAATTTCTACTGAAAAATCTGCTGACAGCCTAACGGGGCTTCCCTTGTATATAATTATTTTCTTTTCTCTTGCTGCTTTTAAAGTATCACTACTTTCCCCCATTTTAATTACTATGTGTATTGGTGGCAATCTGTTTATTTTTTTAAAAAAATTTAATGTTTCTTTTTGAGAGAGAGAGAGAGAGACAGAGCAGGGGAGGGACAGAGAGAGAGATGGAAACACAGAATCCAAAGCAGGCTCTAGGCTCTGAGCTTTTAGCACAGAGCCCGATGTGAGCCATGAAATCATGACCTGAGCCAAAGTCAGACACTCAGGCACCCTGGTGGGGATCTCTTTGGGTTGATTTTGTTTTGAGGAATCTATGTGACTTCTGAATCTGAATTTGTTTCCTTTCCCAGATTAGTAAGTTTTAGCTTACCTAAAGTAATTTTTAGCTTACCTTCAAATAATTTTCTGCCTCCTTTTTCTTTCTCTTCTCCTCCTGGTAAACCTGTAATGCAAATGTGATTATGCTGATGGTGTCACTGAGTTTCCAAAGTCTATTTTTATTTTGCATATTTTTTTCTCTCACCTGCTCAGCTTGATTACTTTCCATTACTCTGTCCTCCACGTTGTTGATTCAGTCTTCTGCTTCATCTAGTCTACTATTTATTCAATCTAGTATTTTTTTAATGTTATTTATTGTGTTCTTTATCTCTGATTCTTTTTTTAAAAATCTCTTTGGTAAGGGTCCTACTGATGCCCTCTACTCTTTTCTTCAGCCCAGTGAGTATATTTATAATCATTACTTTGAATTCTCTATCAGGTATATTATTTATCTCTGTTTTACTTAGGTTTCTTGCTTTGACTTTGTCCTATACTTTCTGGGATATATTCTTCTGTCTCCTCATTTTGCCTAACTCTTTGTGTCTGTTTCTCTGTGCTAGGAAAGACAGTTATGTCTCCTGTACTTGGAAGTAATAGCCTTAATAAGAAAAGGTCCTCTAGGGGTGCCTGGGTGGCTCAGTCAGTTAAGCGTTTGACTTTGGCTCCGGTCATGATCTCATGGTCCATGGGTTTGAGCACCATGTCAGACTCTGTGCTGACAACTCAGAGCCTGGAGCCTGCTTTGGATTATGTGTCTTCCTCTCTCTTTGCCCCTCCCTTGCTCATACTCCCTCTCTCTCTCTCAAAAATAAAATAAAAACATTAAAAAAATTAATAAAAAAAAGAAAAGGTCCTGTAGTGTCCTGCCATGCAGTGTCCCCTCTTCACCAGAACCTAGAGCTTCAGAGATCTGCTATGAGTGACATATGTGCCCTGTTGTTGTGGCTGAGCTACTTTTTTCTTCAGTCCATTTGTCTTCAATGACTGGCTCTGCCTATTATAGGCAATATTTGGTTCCTTTGGTGTAAGTGGGCATGTCTAGGCATGAACTTGGGTTGAGTCATGTCAGACATTTTCCAGAGTTGTAGTAGCACCAAACTGCTAGTTTTGGAGAGGACATTTTCTGTGTGGTAACCACTGGGACACTTCTGTTGGTGGTTGGGGACTGCAGTCAGATTCATTTCTCTGCCTGCAGCCCACTGCTGATGCCTCACCATGATTGGGGTGTGCGGTTTTTTCCCTATATCTGGGGCAAGAGTCACTTGGAATGGTTCTGGCCCATGTAGGGCCTGCTTGCACACTGCCAGTACTGTGTCCCTGCTTTGGATGGGCTCTGGCAGACAGAGTACTGAGAAGGACAGATCAGTGGAAGCACAGTGCTGGGAGCAAGATGCAGCAGGGGGCAGTGCTAGCAAGCTTTGTGTGCCTGCAGTAGTCTTTGGGAAAGGCCCTGAAATTCTGGGACAGAAGCAGCCTGTATGGCTCCCCAGAAGCACAGCATGGGGGTGGAAGTTCTAAGCAAGATTTGCATGCTGCTGTTCCCTGTGGGAGGAATTTTGTAGTACCTGGACTAACGCAGGCTGTCCAGAGGGGTAGATTGGCAGAAACACAGTTTAGGGGGTCAGGGCAACGCAAGTTACGTAGCAAGTCCTATGGGTGGCCATGTGTTTATGCTGGGGAGCAGAAGAGGGAAATGGTGCCTGCCAGGTCTTTCACTCCTGGAGGAGTTTCCCAGCTTTTTTTTTTTCCTCTCGGACATAGACATGCTCTGAGATCAGTAAATAACTCTCCTTCCCATATGCCCAAGCACCTTTAAAATTGCTACTTGTATGCTGTATATCTGTGAGTTGTTTGTTATGCTGTCTCTTTAAGAGCATGGACTCAGTTTCCTCTCACCCTCCAGACTTTTCCAGAACTAAGCCCGCCCTTTTTTTTTTTAATTCCAGATTTTAAGTCCCACTGATTGTAAGAGCTCATGAAATTCAGACTCTCTGGTTCCCAAAGCCAAATGTTATGGGGGGTGAGATATGTGTTCCCCAAGCAGGGTCCCTGTTGTGGGAGTCAGTTTCTCTCCCTTCTCCATGCCTGCAGTGTCCTTCCCTTCCACAGGCAGTGTGTCCATTTAGTTTCTAACCACATCTCTGCCCTTCTTACCTTTTTCAATGTGGCCTCTTCTCTACATTTAGTTGTGGAGTTTCTTCTGCCAGTTATCAGGTCATTTTCTGGGTTACTTACACTGATGTGAGTATTATCTTATTGTATCCATGGGGCAAGGTAAGCCTAAGGTCTTCTTACTCTGCCATCTTCCCAGGAAGTCTTCCCCTTCATTCTTTTTCTAATTTATTTTTTTATTTTATTATTTTATTATTTAAAATTGATCCTCAAGTCAGCTAACATACAGTGTAGTCTTGGGTTCAGGAGTAGATTCCCCTCATTCATTACTTACATACAACACTCAGTGCTCATCCCAGCAAGTGCCCTCCTCAATGCCCATCGCCCATTTTTCCCACCTCCCCAACCCCTCCACCCCCAACAACCCTCAGTTTGTTCTCTGTATTTAAGAGTTTCTTATGGTTTGCCTCCCTCCCTGTTTGGGGCTTATTTTTCCTTCCCTTCCCCTGTTATCTGTTAACTTTCACAATTTGCACGTGAGTGAAATCATATATCTTTCTCTGACTGCCTATTTCCCTGAGCATAATACCCTTCAGTTCCATCCACGTTGAAAATGTCAAGATTTAGGGGCGCCTGGGTGGCGCAGTCGGTTAAGCGTCCGACTTCAGCCAGGTCACGATCTCGCGGTCCGTGAGCTCCAGCCCCGCGTCAGACTCTGGGTTGATGGCTCGGAGCCTGGAGCCTGTTTCCGATTCTGTGTCTCCCTCTCTCTCTGCCCCTCCCCCGTTCATGCTCTGTCTCTCTCTGTCCCAAAAATAAATAAAAAACTTTGAAAAAATAAATAAAAAGAAAATGTCAAGATTTTATTCTTTTTCATCACCAACTAGTATTTCATTGTGTATGTGTGTGTGTGTGTGTATATATATATATATGTATGTGTATATATATATATATATATATATATCTCACATCTTCTTTATCCATTCATCAGTCCATGGACATTTGGGCTCTTTCCATAATTTGGCTATTGTTAATAGTACTGCTATAAACATTGGGCACATGTGCCCCTTTGAATCAGCACTCCTGTATCCTTTGGATAAATTCCTAATAGTGCAGTTGCTGGGGTGTAGGGCAATTCCATATTGGTTTTTTTCAGGAACCTCCACTCTGTTTTCCACAGTGGCTGCACCACTAGCAGGGCAAAAGGGTTTCCCTTTCTCCACCTCCTTGCCAACATCTTTTTTTTTTTTTTTTTAATTTTTTTATTTTTTAATATATGAAATTTACTGTCAAATTGGTTTCCATACAACACCCAGTGCTCATCCCAAAAGGTGCCCTCCTCAATACCCATCACCCACCCTGCCCTCCCTCCCACCCCCCATCAACCCTCAGTTTGTTCTCAGTTTTTAACAGTCTCTTATGCTTTGGCTCTCTCCCACTCAAACCTCTTTTTTTTTTTTTTTTTCCTTCCCCTCCCCCATGGGTTTCTGTTACGTTTCTCAGGATCCACATAAGAGTGAAACCATATGGTATCTGTCTTTCTCTGTATGGCTTATTTCACTTAGCATCACACTCTCCAGTTCCATCCATGTTGCTACAAAAGGCCATATTTCATTTTTTCTCATTGCCACGTAGTATTCCATTGTGTATATAAACCACAATTTCTTTATCCATTCATCAGTTGATGGACATTTAGGCTCTTTCCATAATTTCTTGCCAACATCTTTTGTTTCAGAGTTGTTAATTTTAGCAACTCTGATTGGTGTGAGGTGGTATCTCAGTTTGGTTTTGATTTGTATTTCCCTGAGGATGAGTCATGCTGAACATCTTTTCATGTGTCTGTCAACCATATGGATGTCTTCTTTGCAAAAATGTCTATTTATGGCTTCTGCCCATTTCTTCACTGGAGTATTTGTTTTTTGGGTGTTTAGTTTGGTAAATTTTTAATAGATTTTATGATATGTCATTTGTAAATATCTTCTCCCATTCTGTCAGTTGCCCTTTAGTTTTGTTGATTGTTTCCTTTGCAGTGCAGAAGCTTTTTATTTTGATGAAGTCCCAATAGTTCATTTTTGCTTTTATTTCCCTTGCCTTTGGAGACATGTCAAGAAAGAAGTTGCTGCAGCCAAGGTCAAAGAGGTTGCTACCTGTTTTCTCCTATAGGATTTTGATGGTTTACTGTCTCACATTTAGGTCTTTCATACATCTTGAATTTATTTTTGTGCATCATGTAAGAAAGTGGTCCAGTTTCGTTCTTCCCCTTTGTTTTATATCACATCTTCTTTACACATTCATCCCACTATGGACACTTAGGTAACTTCCATGTCATGACTATTATAAATAATTTTGTAATGAACATGGGGCACATACATCTTTTTGAGTTTAGTGTTTTTATTTTCTCCAGATAAATACCTGGAAGTGGAATTGCTGGAACATATGATAGTTCTATTTTTAATTTTTTGAGGCACCCACATACTGTTTTCCATAGTGGCCATACCAATTTACATTTCCACCAACACTGCCCAAAGCTTCTCTTTTCTCCACATCCTTGCCAACACTTGTTATTTCTTGTGTTTTTTGATAACAGCCATTCTAACAAACTGACTGTACCAGTTTGTATTGCCACCAACAGTGCGAGAGAGTTCCCCTTTCTCTGCATCCTTGCCAATATCTGTTGTTTCTTGTACTGTTAATTTTAGCTATTCTGACAGATGTGAAGTATTAGCTCATTGTGATTTTGATTTGCATTTCCTTGATGCTTAGTGATGTTGAGTACCTTTTCATGTACCTGTTGACCATTTGTATGTTCTTTGGAAAATTGCATCCTCAGATCCTCTGTCCATATATTTTTTTAATTGGATTGTTTGTTGTTTGGTGTTGAGTACTATAATGCTTATATATTTTGGATATTAATCCCTTGTCAGATATTTGCAAATATTTTCTCCTATTCCATAGGTTGCCTTTCCATTTGTTGATGGTTCCCTTTTCTGTGCAGAAACTTTTAAATTTGATGTAGTCCCACTTGTTTATTATTGCTTTTGTTACCTGTGTAAGTGGTCCGGTGTCTTTTTTTTGCAAGCGGCTGTCCAGTTTTTCCCAGTACCATTTATTGAAGAGACTATCCTTTCCTTATTGTATATTCTTGGTTTCTCTGTCATGATTCATTGACCTATGTGTGTGGGGTTATTTCTGGGTTCTCTATTCTGTTCCATTATCTCTGTGTCTTTTTTTATGACAATGCCGTAATGTTTTGATTACTATTGCTGTGTAATATACTTTGATGCATAATGCCTCAAGCTATGCTCTTCTTTCTCAAGATTGCTTTGGATATTTGGAGTCTTGTGATTCCATGTAAATTTTAGGATTGGTTTTTCTATTAGAAAAATGAATAGGGGTTGTATTGAATCTGTAGATTGTTTTTGGTACTATGAACATTTTAACTATGTTAATTCTCATAAGCACAGACTATCTTTCCATTTACATATGTCTTCTTCAATTTCTTTCATAAATATTTTCTAGTTTTTAGTGTGCATATCTTTGACCTCCTTAGTTAAATCTATTAAGGGCATTTTATTCTTTTTGATATAATTGTAAATGAGATTGTTTTCTTAAATTTTTATCCAATTTAATAATTTTTATTATTAGTATATAGAAATGCAACAGATGTTTGTAAACTGATAATTGTATATTCTATATTGATTATTGTAAATTGATATCCTGCAACTTTACTGAATTCAATTATTAGTTCTAATGTTTTTTCATTAAAGTCTTTCTGGTTTTCTATGTATAATATCATGTCAACTGCATCATGTCATCTTCATCATATCATACTTCTTCCTTTCCAATTTGGATGCCTTCTATTTATTTGTTTTTCTTGCTTACATTTTTTTCAGAGTACCTCTGGGCAGGTGGTTTTGGAAAACAGCATTTGCAGTCTCTCCAACCTTCTGATGTAGAAGAATCAAGTTTTTAGAAAATAATCAGAGCCCTTTTTTCCTCTATCCCCCAGCTACTATAACGTGGTGAGTATACTCATCTTCAATGTGACTCTAAAGCAATGAAAACCTCAGGTAGATCTTGCTTGCCCTTAAATTTAACTCTACAACTTTGTTCATGTCTAAAATATAAATAATATCATTTTATGATTAGAAATTAAAAAGTTCAAATCACATATATGATCAGTAATTCTTGATTTCCATTATCTTTCTTTCTTTTCCCTTTTTTCCTTGTATTCCTACTCTTGTGTTCTAGGTAAATATTTTTGTATGTTGTGTCAATTCCTTTCATGGAATGAGGTAGGCTACAAATAAAGTCAGCAATGTGAGAAGTAACATTTTGTACATGAATTTAATTTAAACTGTGATTTTAGATTGTATCTTTTCTATTTCCTATTTTTGTCATACATTGTGCATTTTCTTCCTTTGATGTTGGAAATATTATAGCTTGACATTTTTTTCCAATAGTAAAAAAAAATATGATGACAAAAATATTGAAAAAGAAAAAGGTAGAAGCAGAAGACCTTTTACATGAAAGTAATTAATTTTGGTTAACAGGAGAACACTCTATTACTAATTGTTAACTATTTATAAGTTAGCCTTTATGATGTGAATTTTTTGAAATAAAACAATTTGGTAATGTACTCAAATTGTGCTGCATATGAGGTTTGGCAAGGGAAAGATGGTAAAGGTACAAGCTCATCAGGCCACTCAGAGAAGTAAGATTGGGTAATAATAGCCAACAAAAATATAAGTGTCTGCTTTCCTCATTTTCTTCATATATTTCTCTCTTTCCCATTTAGGGGATGATCAAGGAGAAAGTGATGCAACAAGTCAATGTATGAAACTTATGGAGAAGTAGAAAAGGCATGAGCCATTGAGGGATTTTGCATTTCTTTTAGGAAAAGGATCAGAAGATCACAATAAAATCATCGCCCTAGATAAGTCACAAACCTGTCACGTACAAATGGTTTGTGTCTACCTAATGCCAACACAACCATAAAGTGAAAAATTGGACAAAATCATTGATTTATTGTTTTATTGAATTTGACTTCTTCCCTTCACAACTTTCATTTACTTTCACTCTTCCCTTACTCAGTGAAATAGGTTTAAATACCCAGTTTATGTTTTGGACTTCTTATTACCCAGAACATTGGTGACATATTTTTCACTTTAAAAAATTTAAGAACATAATTTGATTGACTTTATTTTTGTACTTTATATATCTTAAAATATTTTTAAATGGATGTACACCAAGACCGATTGATTTATATTCTTGAGGGTTTCTACACAGGACTTCTTCCTAAAATTCAAGTAACATTTTTATGATTTCTGATGTGCAACAAAAACTAAATATGTTGCATTTGCATCTGTGTAGGCCTCCAGTGTTTATGAATGGAGTCTTGTCCTATGGAGGTGGGAGATGGAAAGTTTACACTCAGGATTACTAATGAATGACTGGCAAGCCCTTGTGAGGTAACATATATCTAAGCAGATTGAAAAGCTGCTTAAAAAATAAAGTTTAAAATCTATTATCATTTTTAAATATTTTAATATATTTAAGCAGTAAAAACATGCAGAATTGAATCTGAAATCTATATATCCCAATTAAACTGTGATTTTTTTTTCACTTAGCCTACTCTAAGTGCTTGGTTGCCTTTTACTCTATTAAAGTTTTGGAACCAAGTTTTATGGAAAAAACTAGCCTAGTTTTTAATCATTAAAATGTTCTTTGAGGTGCCTGGGTGGCTAAACTGGTTAAGCATCTGACTCGGCTCAGATCCTTATCTCACTGTATGTGAGTTTGAGGCCCGCTTCTGGCTCTGTACTGACAACTCAGAGCCTGGAGTCTGCTTTGGATTCTGTGTCTCCCTCTCTCTCTGCCCCTCCCCACTTGCGATCTCTCTCCGTCTCTCTCTGTCTCTCTCTCTCTCAAAAATAAATAAACATTAAAAAAATGCCTCTAAATCATGTCTAGTACTGAAGTTAAATAATTGACAAATAACTTTAAAATATTATAATTGGTTTACTATCTTAAAGAAAGCTTCAATATTTTAATATAAAAATATTCACAAATGGTGATGTCTTTTTGAATGCGAAATAATTCAACCCAGTATAGTTGAAATAAGGTTCATAGTTTTTATGTGACCAAAGAGTTTACTGAAATTGTTGACTTCTAGGTAGGTGGTTTTGATATTATTTAGAAGCAAACTAAGATACATTCAACCTCAGGATCTTAATATCTAGAGGATTCTATTATATCCAAATATGAAAGTAGCCAAAAATTTAGTTGACTTGGAGTCATGTGACATGGAATTATTTATACATTTTGAATTTAAAATTTATTGTTCTTTTTCTCTTTCTTCTTTTTTTAACATTCAAATACACCTTTCGAGCAAATGAATGGTTTTCATGGGTAGTCATCAAAATAGTAAGGCCATCTTTTTATAATGAAAACATCTAACTTTAATCCTGAAATATTTCCTTTCAATATAATGAAATATTTAACCAAAATTAACTTAAGAAACTGAGTTCCTAGTTCTATATAGGTATTGAGCATAATTAACTATTTATTCACTTTACTAAAATTAAAGAGTTATTTGAAGGTGCCTCAATGTCATGTTACATATCATAATATAACATTTTTGTTGTTTAATTAATTCTCTTACATCAAAAATGATTAAATACATAGATATTAATTACATACAATGTTTAAAATAGAACAAATACAACTGATAATGCCTTGAGTAGAGAATATGAATAACAGAATATTACTGTTGACATCATTAAGATAACTAGTTAAGACTGTTCTTAAAGCTTTTTCTTTCCTCTTTCTTTTCTTTTTTTCTTTCTCTCTTTCCCTCTTTCTCTCACTCCCTTTCTTTTCTTTCTTTTTCTTTCTTTCTTTCTTTCTTTCACTCTTTTTCTTCCTTCCTTTCTTCCTCCCTCCCTCCCTCCCTCTCCTCCTCCTCTTGATTCTGCTGCTGCTTTTGTTCCTTCTTCTTCTTCTTCACTTTCTGTTTCCAGTTTGGTTTAGTTAATATCTCAAACTTAAAAAAAAAACATTTTCACAGAATAAAATCAATTTATATTACCCCAAACCAAATCCTCTTATCTTTATAATAATTTATCAAAACATTTTTAATTGGGTCACCTGAATGGCTTAGTCAATTAAGCATCCGACTTAGGTCCAGCTCAGGTCATGATCTTACAGTTTGTGAGTTTGAGCTCTGCATCAGGCTCTCTCCCTCTCTCTCAAAAATAAACGTTAAAAAAGCATTTTTAGTTAATAAGTTTTTAAAATACTTAGTTTTTAGGAAGACATGTAGGAGAAGTTATATTTTATTAATTTATTTAATTATATTAGAAAAAATTAAGCTTTGGCTAGTATTATCAACATTAACATAAAAAATTAATATATAGTTGATCTTCAAATGTTATTGTAGCCTGAATGCTGACCATCATTCTTTTGTGCTTATTTTTAAATTTGTTTTTATGTAAATCTTTGTTCCATAGGTCAAAATGGAAAGGTTTTGCAAGAATTTGAAACAATAGCTACAAATATGTTGTTCAATTTATAACAATGAGAAACATATGGATAGGCCTTTTTGATTACTGGAGATCCACCATTCAGAGCAAAAAGGTGAGGATGGACATTTGGGAATTAATTGCTAAATTCATCACTTTTTAGAGACTAAGGGTGCTAAAATCAAAATATGTCAATTTTTCTTGGAATAAAATTTATTACAGAGAAAAAACTGTGTTTTGTGTGTTATGTGTGTTGTCTTGCAAGATACTAAACTACTTACACTTTTGCTATTAGTTTTCACATTTCTACTTATGTCCTTCCCTTTGTGTGTAATTGTTTAAAAAATTGCTTCCATGGTACATAAGGCCTGAATGTAGTTTTTCTCAGCTAGTACTATTTTGAGATTTAAGAAGGCTCAGCAAATATAACCTCTTTTTCCCCACCTTTAGTTACAAATTTAAAGAGAGAGAGAGAGAGAGAGAGAGAGAGAGAGAGAGAAGCCAGTGAAGTTATGTGAATGGAATTTAAATTTTCAACTGATAAAAGCTGAAATTAGAAGATAAAGGTCTATCTATTGCAACAAACACCTCCCAACCCTTGGAACACCAAAACTGAACTTGCTTATCTAGGACAGGCTGCACTAAATGATCAAAACCTCTCTGTTTACTATTTAGGGCACTAGAAGAACAGATGACTGAGGGCTTTCTACTGACTCAAGATGGAGAAGCAGAAGAGGCAAAGCTGTGAGTACCAATCCTTCCTCCCAGCTCACTGCTCTGGTCACCCACTCTGTTTCCCTGGAGGTCTAAGGGTGGAGCAAGAAGCCAGGAGTATCCAGGGAAACCCCTGTTCATGTAACCTCTGGTTACAGAGGGGTAAGAGACAAAATCCTAAGAGTTCACTTCAACTATTTCCTCTATGTGTGTTCCATGTTATCAAATAATTGTTTATGCCAAAGGAACTTAATTTATTAGCTAGTAAATATAATTTCCAATTTTATCAGGCACATAATACTACTTTCCTGTTGGAAGGGATGATCAACAGATAACCCCCTGAAAATTTCTTTCAGGGCTGGTTTAGGGGTCACAAACTCCTTTAATTTTTATTTGCCTGAGAAACTTTTAATCTCTCCTTCTATTTTGAATGACAGCCTTGCTGTATAAAGAATTCTTGGCTGCATATGTTTCTGATTCAGCACATTGAATATATCCTGCCACTCCTTTCTGGCCTGCCTATTTTCTGTGGATAGATCTGCAAATCTGATCTGTCTTCCCTTGTAGGTTAAGGACTTTTTTTTCCCTTGCTGTTTTCATGATTCTTTCCTTTCCTGAGTATTTTGTGAATTTGACTATGATATGCCTTGTTGATGGTCGGTTTTTGTTGAATCTAATGGGGGTCCTCTGTGCTTCCTGGATTTTGATGACTGTGTCTTTTCCCAGGTTAGGAAAGTTTTCTGCTATGATTCGCTCACATAGCCCTTCTACCCTTATTTCTCTCTCTTCCTCTTCTGGGACCCCTATGATTCTGATGTTGTTCCTTTTTAATGAATTACTGATTTCTCTAATTCTTAAATCATGCTCTTTTGCCTTAATCTCCCTCTTTTTTTCTGCTTCATTATTCTCCATAAGTTTGTCCTCTATATCATTGATTCTCTGCTCTGCCTCATCCACCCTTGCCTCCGTGGAATCCATTTGAGATTTCAGCTGTTATAGCATTTTTTATTTCATCCTGACTAGCTTTTACTTCTTTTACCTCTGCAGAAACGGATTCTAATCTATTTTTGACTCCAGCTAGTATTCTTATTATTGTGATTCTAAATTTCTGGTTCAGACATCTTGCTTCTATCTGTGTTGGTTAAGTCCCTGGCTGTCGTTTCTTCCTGCTCTTTTATTGGGGGGGGGGTGAGTTTCTTTGTTTCATCATTTTGAAGGGATAAAAGGAAGTAATGAGGTATAACAAAAATTAAAATTAAAAAATTAAAATTAAAAAAATATTAAAATAAAAAAATTAAACTCACACACACAAATCGAATAAATGATACCAAATCCTAGGTGTGTTTTGGTCTGGGTGTTGAAAAGGGCTTGAAAGATTAGAGAAAAAAGGGGAAAGAGAAAAAGAAAATAAATCATTTGAAAATTTTAAAAAAATGAATACACTGAAGTAGAATAAAATGAAATGATGGAGGTAAAATAGAATTTGAAAAAAATTACATAAAATTAAAAAGCATAGTAGAAAAAATTAAGGAAAATATTTTTAATAAAAATAGAAAATAATATTTTTCTATTTCTGTATTTAAGAAAAAGAAAAGAAATCAAATGAGAAAAAAGAAAAGAAAGAAAAATTGAATAGATGGACTACAATTATACTGAAACCCATAAAATACCTAGGAATAAATCTTACCAAAGGGGTGAAAAATCTATACACTGAAAACTATAGAAAGCTTATGAACGAAATTGAAGAAGACCCACAAAAAATGGAAAAAGATTCTATGCTCCTGGATAGGAAGAACAAATATTGTTAAAATGTTGATACTACACAAAACAATCTACATATTCAAAGCCATCTCTATCAAAATAACACCAGCATTCTTCACAGAGCTAGAACAAATAATCCTAAAATTTGTATGGAACCAGAAAAGACCCCAAATAACCAAAGCAATCTTGAAAAAGAAAACCAAAGCAGGAGGCATCACAATCCCGGACATCAAGCTATATTCCAAAGCTGTAATCATCAAGACAGTATGGTACTAGCCCAAGAACAGACACTCATATCAATGGAACAAAATAGAGAATCCAGAAATGGACCCACAAACGTATGGCCAACTAATCTTTGACAAAGCAGGAAAAAATATCCAATGGAATAAAGACAGTCTCTTCAGCATGTGGTGCTGGGAAAATTAGCGACATGCAGAAGAATGAACCTGGACCACTTTCTTACACCATACACAAAAATAACTCGAGCAGGGGAGGGGCAGAGAGAGAGGGAGACACAGAATCCGAAGCAGGCTCCAGGCTCTGAGCTGTCAGCACAGAGCGTGATGCGGGGCTTGAACCCACAGACAGTAAGATCATGACCTGAGCCGAAGTCTGACGCTTAACGGACTGAGCCACCCAGGCGCCCCCTAACTCAAAATGGATAAAAGACCTCCATGTAAGACAGGAAGCCATCAAAACCATCGAGAAGAAAGCAGGCAAAAACCTCTTTGATCTTGGCCACAGCAACTTCTTACTCAGCATGTCTCCAGAGGCAAGGGAAACAAAAGCAAAAATGAACTACTGGGACCTCATCAAAATAAAAAGCTTCTGCACAGTGAAAGGAATAATCTGCAAAACTAAAAGGCAACCGATGGAATGGGAGAAGATATTTGCAAATGACATATCAGATAAAGGGTTAGTATCCAAAATCAAAGAACTTATCAAACTCAACACCCAAAAACCAAATAATCCATTGAAGAAATGGGCAATAGACGTGAATAGACACTTCTCCAGATGTCCAACCGACACATGGAAACATGTTCAACATCATCAGGGAAATACAAATTGAAACCACAGTTAGTTACCACCTCACACCAGTCAGAATGGCTAACATTAACAACTCAGGCAATAGTAGATGTTGGCAAGGATGCAGAGAAAGAGTATCTCTTTTGCACTGCTGGTGAGAATGCAAACTGGTGCAGCCAGTCTGGAAAACAGTGTGGAGGTTCCTCAAAAAATTAAAAATAGAACTACCCTATGACCCAGCAATTGCACTACTAGGTATTTATCCAAGGGATACAGGTATGCCATTTTGAAGGGGCACATACACCCCAATGTTTATAACAGCACCACCAACAATAGCCAAAATACGGAAAGAGCCCAAACGTCCATCAATGGATGAATGGATAAAGAAGATGTGGTAATAAAGAAGATGTGGTATGTGTATATATATATATATATATATATATATATATACATATACACAATGGAGTATTACTCTGCAATCAAAAAGAATGAAATCTTGCCATTTGCAACTACGTGGATAGAACTGGAGGGTATTATGCTAAGTGAAATTAATCAGAGAAAGACAAAAATCATATGACTTTACTCATATGAGGACTTTAAGACACAGAACAGATGACCATAAGGGAAGGGAAGCAAAAATAATGTAAAAACAGGGTGGGGGACAAAGCATAAGAGACTCTTAAATATGGAGAACAGAGGGTTACTGGAGGGTTTGTGGGAGGGGAGATGGGCTAAACGGGTAAGGGGCATTATCCTGAAATCATTGTTGCCGTATATGCTAACTAATTTGGATGTGAATTTAAAAAATAAAATAAAAAAAAAGATAGATAACCAATGCTCTCACAGATGAGGTAACAATATTTCAAACAAAAACTGAGAAATTTGGCATATTATGTACCTTCCATTAAAGTGTTACTTAAAGTTTTGAAATATTTCATTTATGTCTGTGGTAACAATTACTACTTTGGGGGCTCTCCAAAGGTCAATGTATTATGGATTCTCACTTCATCCTCTGAAACAGTAAATAACTTTTTGTTCCTTGTATTCAGGCTGTTAGTTACATTAAATGTCTGCAAAACAGGAAACCTTCCCATATTGTAACTTTCAAAACACAGCCACATCTCTGGTAATAAGTCGTCATCAACCATATCACATGATGAGTTCTTGTTTCAAAATATTTTATAAATAACAACAGCAGTACTAATAAATATTCATTGAAAGCCTAGTATGTAGAAAATACTGTTTGGGGCTCTTAATATTCACTCTAATTTATTTTCCAACTAAGGTTCAGAGAGCTTACGTAAATATCCCATGAACATAGAGCTTATAAGTAATAAACCTTGGATTTAAATCCTAGTTTGTTTTATTCCAAAACAAGTGCTGCTTTCACTCTACCACTTCAAGGTTAGGAAAGAGCGTTACTTCTGAACTTGCATAGGTATAAACTTCTGTGCCCATTTGTTGCATATATGAAAAAAGAAAGGTAGAGCAATATTTTATGCTTTGAAAGATTAAGAATTTCAATTTACTATAGGTAAACTTTTTCCCATCTCTTCTTGCTCACTCTTCCTCCTAATTTTATTAATATTCTATTTTAGTACACCTGCTTGTGATAAGTTTTGTAATATTAAATATTACTTTTAAACTTATTTTTCTTGATCTATTGATTTAACTTTCTTGATGCCACTTTATATTTGTGTAATGATTTCCTAAACAGATTTTTGTTTTTCCTGGTATTTCTGATTGTCTTTTTTTCCCCTTAGTGATAAAGTCTATGACTTCACTCTACTACTAAAATCATTCAAATTTTTAATTATAGTATTTGTTCAAGTAATTATTCTTGTAGACATTCTACTTGGATTTAAGTTAACTGACCAGTGCAGAAAGCATGGAAAAATAAACTTTCTAAGTCCTTGTGCTCATAAAAATACCTTGATTTTTTCTTAGTTTCATGGGATATAGAATTTTAGATTCAGAATTTTTGCCATTAGGAATTTGAAGGCATTTACCCTTTAAAATATTTTTTAAATATTTCTTCTATTTTTGAGAGAGAGAGAGTGAGCAGGGGAGGGGCAGAGAGAGAGAGAGGGAGACACAGAATCTGAAGCAGACTCCAGGCTCTGAGCCATCAGTACAGTGCCCAACATGGGGCTTGAACCCACAAACTGTGAGATCATGACCTGAGGGAAGTCAGACGCTTAACTGACTTAGCCACACAGCTACCCATTTCCCCCCTACCTTGTTTTTGTAACCTGTAGTGTTGCTGATGAGAAATCTGATAACAATTTGATTCATTTCATTATTTGTAACTTGTTCTATCTACCAGCTTATAGATTGTTAATTATTTCTCTGTGTCTCAGTTATTGATAAAGAGTCTTACCATCAGTTTCTTTGTTGAATGTCCTGATACTATTTGGACTTTCCCATTCACAAGAAGTGCCTTTGTAGCACATCCTATCCTCTCTGCTACAGACTTTCACCTGTTTATTCTGCCTTGTGACTTTTTAAACTCTGGTTTATCCATCAACTCCTCAATTTGAAATTCAAATCAAAGGAACCAAAATCTAGGTTTCCTTATGATTTCCAATTTCACTCTCAGGATTATAGGAAACATTTTTCTTTTGTAAATATTATTATTATTTTAGTGGGAAATTGTAAAAGAAGATAGGTAATCAGGTGTGCCTGGTCAGCCTTCTTAAATTTGCTTAGGTAGGATTTTAGTAATATCCCATATATAATTTCCAATATAATATCTAATATATAACATAATTTGGTAATATAATATTACCAAAATATTATTTTGGTGATAAAATAAAGTGAGAATATCACAATTGTATCATCAACACCATCCACCAATCCTTGTAGATTTCCCAAATCAGTTAGTTTTCCTATTTGTCACATTTATACTTTTAAGCCTTGCTCAATTCCTCAGACTTCTCTGACTTACACCCCCCCCCCCCAGCATTCTAAGCCTTCTCCAGAGAGAAAATAAAATTAATTAAAAGCAGTTTCTTTAACTTTTCCTCACTATATCTGTACCTTGCCTGAATACATGCCCCCCCTTTTTTTCCTTCCATATATTACATTTGGAAAAGATATCTTTCCTGTTCCCCTGTGCTTTGGATTTCATCCCCTTCTACCTCTTCATGGTCTACTTCTACCATCATCTATTTGCAACTTTTTCTCCCAACTGCCTCCTTGGTATTAACATTGGAATATGCTCATCTCTAATCTCAAACAACCCACCTTGATTTTGTATTATCCAACAGCAATTACCCATATATTTCATTTTACTTTGATAGTCATTTTCAAAGGAATAATATATAAACTATTTCTATTTTTATCATTCCTATTTCATAAATGTAATATAACATGTAAGCATGGTAGTCTACTCTACATGAAGTGTTATAGCTTGCTTCCTTCACCTATCATTGAGGCAATATTAAAAGAAAAACATTTTTAACAGCTATAATATATTCTGTTGTATGGTTGTAATATAATTTATCTAACTAGTTCTTTATTGTCTGCAATTTATGTTGTTTTGAGTCTTATATTATGCAAAACATTGATGTAAAATATCATTATCCATGTATCATTTTGTGTGTGTGCCTATATGAAGAGTATACTACTGAAAAGTAAAATTGGGTTGAATGATATTCTTTATGTATATTCTGAATATGGACAGAGACAGACAAATTTTTCACCTTAGGCATTATTTCAGCGTCATTTCCCACTAGCAGTGTGTGAGGGAACCTGTTTCTCTGAAACTTCCTGTGGTGACTCACCAGTATCCTTAGTGGTGACTTTCCCCTTTCTCTCTCTCTCTTTCTTTCTTTCTTTCTTTCTTTCTTTCTTTCTTTCTTTCTTCTTTCTTTCTTCAATCTCCTTTGCAAGCCTCTCCTTCTTTCATTACATATTGATATTTCTCAATCTCTTATCTGGACCATATGTTCCTCTTCCTCTACATGCATTCCCTGTGAAATGTCATCTTCTTTCTTGGCTTTATTTCTGATTTATATATTGAAGATTCCTAAGTCTTTCTCCAGCCAGAATACTCTTGTAAGCCATATGTTAAATTGTATCTTAAATGTTTTCACTAAGGTATTTTTTGGTCATTTCAAACTTAATGAGTCTAAAACTAAAGTCACCTTTCCTCTAGAGCTGTTTTCCTTTCAGTATTTCCTAGCTCAGTGAACGTTTCTTCTATGCCTCATTGAACCTCTAGACCTGAAGGGAATCCTTGAATTCTGCTTTCCCTTCTTAGCCCATTCCCTGCATTTCCCCTTTACAATATTCAGTAAAATTCTATGTTCAGCTAGTTCTATTTTCCAAATTTTTGCCAAATCACTGTTTCTCTACACTCTTTTCTACTACCCTCATCAAACTCACAATTAATGCTTGTGAAATATTTTTTATGACGCCCTAACTTATATCTGCCCCTAGTGTTCTCCTCTCATTCAATCTCCAAACTTTAATTAGAACTTTTTTTTTAATGTGAATCTAGTAATCTCACATCCTTGCCTAAAACCCATGACACTATCCTCAACATGGCTAGGTAAGGAGACCAATATGAATACACAACTAAATGTTTTTTTCAGCTTTATTGAGGTGTAATTGACATATTCTGCTATAAATTTTTAATCGGTGCAATATATGTAAAATTTGGTGACTATATGCATAAATTCATTACTATGTAGGGGATTGATAAATGATTTTTGACAATTGTTATTGGTGGAGTAGATTGGCCAATTCTAATAAACAGCATAAAAAGGTTCAAGAATTCCTGATACCAACTATTTAAGTGAGTTAATCTTATTTCTTCTGTACTCTATGGTGCCTATAAAAAATCTGGATACTTGGCACTTATTGGGTAAGCAGCATTTCATTTTTACACAAACGTTGACAATAATTAAGTCTTCCAACATCTGGGATGTAGGTAACTGTTCTGCTAGTTTTGCAGAGAAGGAAATGAAATCACAGTGGCCTGGCAGATTGCCAGGGTCACTGAACAAGGCAGTGTCAGGACTGGGAGTACTACTCAGGAATTTTTGGCTGTGACTCTTCTGTTCACTAAACTACATTCATAAGGGAAAAGCACATTGGACATATATTTCTGGTTTTGTTTCCTATCAAACCTGGAAGGCTCAGTAATCTCATAACAATTCCTGTTTCTAGTCTTAATTTTATGACTAAACACACCATAGTAAGCATCACACAGGCATTTCCAATGTCATACATTCATATGAATCAGAATTTTGGAAAATATTTTTACTTCCATTCCTTTTTTTCTCTTCTTTTATTCTCATTTTCTTTTTGCTTTTTAAAAACTTATTTCAACCTATGGAACCCAACCCTTTCCAAAAAAAATAATTGTGATGATAAAGTAAAGGATATCTAAGTAAATGTTATACTATTGATTTCTAAAGCCATTTTGTAGTATGCGCTATTTCAATCATATTGTGTAAATCAAAAATATAAGACAATGTTTACACATCTTTGAAAAAAAAAATTGCACAATTGCTTAAAAGTTTACAGTGTTAAGACCTAGGCAATATTAAGTAAAGTCAAATGTAAAACAGATCTACCCCTTTTCCCCATTGTTCCTTCTGATTCAGTTAAGTTTATTGTGGACAGAGATAAATTGTCATGAACAGTTTATGGCATGTTTATGAACTCTGGTGTAGGGTTACCTGGGCTCCAATTCTATATCTGCCACCAACATGCTAAGTGACCTTGAACAAAGCTTTTGTCTTTCTGCTTTAATATCGTCATCTGTAAAATGGGAATACCAACAGTACCCACTTCAAGGGTTATTATAAGGATTAAATGTTGTAGTCTATGAGAAACATTTATAAAATCATTTATATTTAATAAATGTAACACATTTAGAAAGATGCCTGGCATACATCTATGCTTTTAAACTATCAGTTATTAATATTGTTTGAGATATAATTAATATATTTTTTATTTCTAAAATTAGTTTTTGATGAATGTTTTATATGCTAAGAACACATTGATGCTGAAGGGGAAAAGAAATTATGTTAGAGCAGGAGAGAGAGATGTAGTTTGGCAGGAGGCCAAGTTTCCATTTGTAGCTTATTTCTGTAACATTTTCATAAACTTCCTTTGAATACAATGAAAAACTGTGTAAAGCCATACTCTTGGCTTTGAATGAACACAAAAAGCACAAGGGAATTTTCACAGTAAAATTGAAGAAGCTGGATAAGAATGTTCAGCTACTTTTCCCTCAAAAGAATGAATACAAGAAAATGTAGGCATATCATTTTAGCATATTTTAAAATTGCCTTCAGACAGTGGCCAATTTTGATAAACATTTGCTAAGGGAATGGCAAACATGCCCATGCCTTATATTTTATTGGGCTTCATAGAGGCCTGGTATTTGAGGAGGAACAGCCTTTATTCTATCATTTTGGAGACAGAGATAGATGAGGAAAGGTGCTTAATGATAAATAAATTGTTTGTAGGGTACACGCCTTAAAACTATAGCTAGATGCACCAAAGCAGAATTTAAGGGGAAAAGTTGCATATTTTTTTTTATTTAGTAATTATCTGTATGCTTAAGAGTTAAAAATACAGTTCCAAATTTTGGTCGCTAATAAATTTTAAATAGCATTTGAAGAAAGGGCTGTAAAATAAACCGGAAATCAGAGTATTCAATATGCTGGGATATGTTACAAGTGTAAAGAATCATATAAAAATACACTTATAAAAATTCTAGAGTATATAATTAAATTTATAGCATTGTACAACTTTAGAGAAATCTAAATTTAGAAATGTCTGTATTAATCTCAGAGACAGATTAGGTGTCTCCTTGAGTTTACATTACCACATAAAAGTTTTGAAAACATGGATTTTAGTGAGGTAAAACACAGTAAAGTTGGTGTTCATTTCAAAGTAAAATGAAATTGGTCATTGTGACATAAGCCTTATTAAATCATGATATGATCAAATCATGATATGATTAACTTGGGGTGGTTTTGCAGTGCCCCCCCCCCAAAAAAAACTGGAAATAACTATGTCTTATTCAGCATTCATTTTAGGATTGTAAAATTGCCAACAAAAATTTCTCTAGGCATGGATATTTAAATGAAGTAGGAATGCATTGCATGATCCCATGCTATCTTCTCTGGGGTTTTGTTGCCAAACTCACCTCCCAGATGGAAAACCTTATTTATGAAATTTCTGGTTAATGGATCTATGCTTTCAAAAAGCAGTTCAGGAACTACAGTTTTGTCAATATGGCAAAGGAAAAATATTTCCTATTGATTGCATGCAATTTTTAGGAAGAAAATACAAGTTCAGTGTTTTAAGCACCTTTCACAATTTTAGTCAGTTTGTAATTCAATAAGTTGAATAAATTCAGTTGAGTATGAGTCAAAAGTAAATCTTATCTCTTCATGTAATTCAAGAAAAGACTTTTTTCTGGGTGTCCCTTTGTTAGTCATTAGATAATGATTCTGTATGGCCTAAAAAGTAAAGTTCCTTTCAGATTTTTCCACATTTAGCCAGACTTCTTTTCAATAATTACATCAAATCAGGTAATTATCAATAGAAAATACAATTTGTAGTCAAAAAACCTGAACCCTGTTTATAGTTTTCTCTGTTATCTTATGTGCAAACATTGGATTGGAACTGGGTCTCTTTTGAGACATCTTATTTTAAGTTCATATAATAGGTTAGTGATCCATGCTTCTGAACTGTTAACATCACATCTTGGTAATTCAGGATCTTGGGCCCACTCTTGATTTTTTGAATCAGAATATGTTCTAACAATATCCCTACTAAAGTTTGAGAATTGCTACTCTAAAGATGTTTTATCATGAATGAAGTGGGATTCCTTCATATAGTCTGAGACCAAAAGTCATTTTCTAATAATTCTGAGAGAAAAGATAGAAGGAAAGAACCCTAGAGGGGTTTTAAGAGATATCTCTAAATAGAATTTTTATCTTGGTAGCTGCACAACTGACAAACTGACACTTTTTTAGCATGTTTTTTTTTTCCTTCTAGGGTGGTAATAAAGTCTTAAAATAGATTACTTGATGATAATCAGTGCAATAAATGAATATTAATATATTGTGTTGGCCTGTAATTTAAAAATGACTCTCTCAAATCTTCTTTAGAAAAGTAAAACTATTCCTGTGGGAAGAAGCTGCAGGGACTAATCCTAGCTACTCTCCTTGGACACATAGCTGAACTAGGCATGCAGTCCAGTGGTGGAGCAGCACATAACCAACTAGCCACTAGGAACGTCAAAGCCGTGGCTGAGGCCTCTTTAGCACAAGGCTTCAAGTAGCTTGACTCTCTGTGGTGTATGCTAGAAAAGAGTTTTCTCTACTTAACAGAGGCCAGTATGAAAAATGAAGGATGTAAAACAATACTCACAGTGAAACACTGTTGCAAGCACCCTATCTTTTATGGTTAGCCTATGTCTGAAGACAA